>NW_015115722.1:19572-27765 GCF_001443285.1 Poecilia latipinna
TCCCTATCCTGTGGCCCTGGTTTAATGTAATTGGGCTTTTTGGGGGGGGGGGGCAGTTCAAAGTTTAATCACTTTTACGCAGTTATTAGGAAATGTGTTTTTTAAGTGGGTTTCTTAATTTGACATAGACATATTAGACAAACTAAACACAGTAAGTTAGAATTAGAAATAGTTATTGAATATTTCTATACATGTACAATTTATGTTGTCAATGAATACATACATTGGCAGCATGTTTCTTTGAACACAAATTCTATAAAATCTGAATTTAAATCAATGTAATTGTTTCTAGTGTGCAGGTGTCTTGCAGCCAAGTTTACTTAAAATATTTTTTTATTATTATTTTTAAAGAATCTGTTTTTTGTGTAGGTCTACCACTACACTTGTTTTAAATTTGGATTTGCTCAGTGTAAGTATTTGCAATTATCTGATATCAAGAATCAGATTCTAACACATTGCCTTTAGTCAACCAGACTACATTCATAACTATTCTTTGGTTATAAAAGGTTTTTGTCTGTACCATTTCATTAAATTTTTTTACATTGTACTTGAAATTCTACAACACAAGTTATTTAAAAGTAGAAATAGGTTTTTCCAAATTTATCCAGACACAAGACAGACTTCCTTCAGACAGTGATAGTTACACTAATATGGAGTAGCTATTTACTGAGGTGATTCTTTGGTCCTGCCCATACTTGTCATGGAATTAGGAAGGTGTCTTGATGAAAGTTTACTGTGCATCATTGTTCTGACCTGTGATTTTATAACCAATTTGTTAAAAAGTTTTTTCCTGTTTTGTGTAGGTATTTCCATACCATGTATCTGGGAATACGGAGTCGTCAGGGTTCGAAGTCAGAACATTGGCAATACTACTGGAAGATGGTGTATGAGTTCGCTGATGTGAGCATGTTGCATTTACTGGCCACCTTTCTGGAGAGTGCACCTCAGCTGGTGTTGCAGCTGTGCATCATCATACAAACACACAATCTTCAGGCTGTTCAAGGTAACCCCCCACACCTTGTAACTGCTACTTTCTATTCAGTAGATTTACATAACACCAATTCTCAAAAAAGGTAATAAAAATAAATCTAGTATGTTTACAAATAATTTTAAAATGTTATGTATGAATTTAATCTCGTGCAGTCTTTTATCAGCATGATACGCTCTTCAGCAGCAATTCTCAAGCTTTATGTTCAAATATCAGAATATGATTTTTGGATCAACTCAAAGGCCAGGACCAAGAAGTGAAAAGCACTTTCCTTCTATTCATTTTACTTACAACTTAAAAAGAAATTACGTTTTATGCCTACAATTGCCTGTTTGTGACTCAAATTGTGATGGTAATACATAATTACCATCACAATTACCAAGAAAATGAAAGATAAACCAAGAGTGTTTACTGTCGGAGGGTTGCCACTTTTCAGAAATCAAAATAAGGGACGCCCACTAATGCTCATCGTCCTAGTCTCATATATTCAATATTTTCTCTAAATTAAAACTTTTTCCTCACCTGTTAAATGTGAAACCCTTGAACCTTGTTATCTATGGCTGTCATAGGGTTGAATTAACCACTAAACATTACGCCCTTTTTTCAGATTCTTTGCATGATTGCAGTATTTTCCTGACCACTGATATTCCTGACTCAATGGAGAGCAATGACGTGTGTGTGTGGCGCACGATAATTCACGTAATGTCCAGTCCAGTAATGTATATATATATATATATATATATATATATATATATATATATATATATATATATATATATATATATATATATATATATATATCCATCCATATATGTGGATGGATATATATTGGTCTCGAGACAGGTCTCGAGACCAAGACCGATCTCGAGTACTACAACACTGGCTCACACTAATAGACAAAGTCTCTGTTCCTTTGTAAGTTAAGTCAGGATGTGTTCTTTTACCAATTGTGTTTCATGCACCATGTTATAACTAAAATCTGATGAAAATGAAGACCTTTGCTTTGATACAGTAAATGTGATAATGCTTTTATTTTTCTATTCTCTTTAAAAATGTTTTTCAAGGAAATTTACAGCACATTTATTTACATTTAGTTGCACAAAAGAAATAAACTACTCATCCAGAAAACCAGTATTGGTAGAAAAATTTCATATTGAAAAATCCTTTGTACTTTTTTTTTAATTCACATTTTCCATTAAAATTAAAAAATCCTTCCCTTTTTAAGGAGAGCTAATTTCCTGCTAATTAATTATTTATTTGTGGCTTTAAACAATATAATAATGGTTTATATTGACACTATGTCAGTAAATTTTAACAATTTAGATTTTATGAATAGTGTGTTTGTATGATTTAAATAACCAGCCTCAATGATTAGACAAAACCAGCAAATAAAACATTTAACCAGCAAGTTCTTTAGTACTAGATTTCTAAATGTGCGGAATATAACCCAACTCAGAAATCATACAAAATCTATTTTCCTGATTTATTGAAGAAGACTCAATTGGATTCTTACAGCCTGCACCTGAATGTCCCATTCCACTTCCTTCCATAGATTATCCACTGCAGCTAGTAGCCTGGGTCAGTTAGTTTCCAATAACTTATTTATGAATTGGTTGCTCTTCTCATCTCTCAACTGCCTCAAGAAACAGATCCAGGTTTGGATTAGTGATCCCTTTAAGTCTCCAGGATTCTGTTTTAATGACTTCTGGTAGACTAAGAAAACCTGGAAACACTTCCCATAATGTTTGCATACCATGCAATAAGATGATTTTAATGTTGAATGACCTTTGAATTACAGAGGCACACTGTAAAGCTGCTTAGAGTTGTCTTGTTCAGGGAATGATTTGAACCAGTCAGTCAGTCATTAAACCATCAGGGAGAAAAATACCCTGGCATCTGTCATGATCCGTGTTTGTGTATTCATTTTTAGGGTTTTCTGTGTTCAGTTTCTGTCCTGTGAGTCTCTGTCTCTGCGTCTTCCCCGTTGATTGTTCCCAGATGTGTTTCGTTCCCTTGATTACCCCGTGTGTATTTAAGTCCACCTGTTGTCTTTGTCTCTTGTTGGGTCCTTGTCTTATGTCTGTTACTTCGTCTGCCGGCACAGTAGTACTGTGAAGTCCTGTGTCAGCATTTGCTCGTTTTTGTCAGTCTCATTAATTCAGTTGCTACCGGTCCTGAGCCTGTGTGTTCTGCTCTGCCATGCTGCCTGTAATTTGGACTGAGGAGCATTTTCATTAAATTCATTGTTTTCGTCAACATCCTGGGTCTACCTGCGTCTCTCCTCACCACCACCAACCACCACTCCATGACAGCATCTTTCTGTGTATCTAGTAAACATAAGAAAACTTACAATGATAATAACATACAGTAAACTATTTCATTTCATTAATGTCTTTCACTTATAAGTTGTTTCATGGTTAACTAATAGATTTATATAATGAAAGTATTTGTGTTTTCATAGAAATATAGTCCTAAACTAGATGCAAAATGAGAAAATTTATGGTAAATTGTTCTGCTAAAACCACCTCTTAAACTGTGGAAAACTTTTATGGTGATATCCACAATATTTTATGTCCATAAAAATATAGTTGCATTTATGTCTAATCTGGTAAACCCTAACCAGAAATTTAGAGGATTTAATGTTTGTAATTTGTGAAAAATTTACATCACATAAATTAATGTCATTGATGTAAGTCAACACCTAATATTCTGAGTAGAACTTTAACTTTCAGAGTTTCTTTTAGGAACACATTTATCTTCTTCAAATTGTGTGGGGAAAAAAACAGGAGCAGATTTTAATGTTCAGTTAGAAGCATTTTCAATTGTTTGGATCAGTCAGTTTTTGATGTGTGTGTAATTTTAACATTTGCACATTATTGTAGAAGAGAGCTGAGCAGTCGCTTTCTACCTGTTTTTGCTTGGAGAACTTAGTACAGAATTTAACAGTACGAATTCGTAACAAAGATGAAATTGAAAGACCATAAGTTTTTTAGTAGTGAGGAAAAAAAAAACTTTGCTAGCATAATGCATGTTTTTTCTGACTTTACTGCAGTCACATACTATTAACAAACAACAACAATAACAAAAAGAGACTGTCAGCTTTATTTTTTAATAACTTGTTACTTGCAAAAGGGAAAAGGTAACAGAGATGAAAACTTGTGTCCTGTATGGCTGTAAGTACATCCTTGACTATAAACTAAGCATGTTCTTATTTCACCGATGCAAAAACTTACATTAGACGAAGCAGAAGGAAGTTTGCTGTGTGGTAGTTAGAAGGTTGGATTAAGCAAAGTCCTGCCTCTGAGGTAATAAAAAAAATCTACTAAATTAACATTTCAGCTAAACTGCCCAATCACCTTTTCACCCTAATGCAGTAACAACTGACAGACATAAACTGTTGGTGATGACATATTCACTAAAGGGATTTGTTATAAAGAATGGTTCACTTGTTAATTTAAGCAATGTGAAAATGATAAATGTTCCCTTTTGAAACTTTATCTGTACTGATTTTTGTAACAAGATCATTCAAAGTGCTAAAATATTCATACAACTCGAGAGAGAAAAAGTGCAGGAGCGCGTAGTAAATGTAAAAAAGTAAATAACCACATATCTCAATATATTCAATGTTTCCAATAGATTGACAAGTATATGGGGTACATGGTTTATAAAGTTAAGGACTAGAAAAAAAATCTGAAAAGTGTGGTGGACTTGTGGATCTACTGATGCAGTTTTGCTTGAGAATGCATTTGGAGTCCAGGTCTGAGTGGATATGTTTCTGTGGTGATGTTTTCCAGTTTTCTTTTGTTTGTTTTTCTTTCCAACTTTACTCCTTTCAGGGAGGTTTATTTCCGACAACACTTGATGCTAGCACATAACTGCATGTATGTTCTTGCCCTTGTGTTTTGAAGATGGCAACCAGTAATTGAACCATAGATGGTACTAATTGGATTTTAGGAAAGGTATTGAAGAAAAATAAGGTTGGATGATTGAATAGAATCACTAACAGCATGGGCAATGCATTATTTTATTTTATTTTATTTTATTTTATTTTATGGTTTTGCTGTGTCTGCCTCTCGGTGCATAATCAGACAGGATGATAAAAATGTTTCTCGTATGTCTTGCGCAGGTAATGGTAGTTGTAGAGTAAACATAGAGGTCAGTTATACAGCTTGTTTCAGCCACAGAAAACAGAAAAAACAACCAAATATTAAAATAGTCTTCCATAAACTAATTTTAAATAACAGACTCTTCTTCCCTGTGTTTAAGTCTGGCACACATGAACAAGAAGATTTTTTAAAGCTGGTTAATTTTGGTTTATGATGAAATGCACAAAACTAATCTTTAATTAGGCATTTATTTTTATATGGGGTCAGGTTTGACTAGAGGCCAAGCTATCAAACTTCCACTCAATCCTGTAATTCTTGTGCTCTGTCCTAATCTCTATGAAGAAGTATGTTCTTTAATTGTTTCCTAGTGCTATTGTGTTTTTCTTTTATTTCTCTAATAGGAGAGGAGTGTGAAATGATAAATGGACAACTAAGAAAACTTGACAGAAAAAAAACTAAAGACATAGTAAGCAATTATAACTTAATTTAAAATGATTAACATGTACTAATATTAATAATTTTGTTTGGCTTATTAAATACTTGTTGAGTTAGGGAACAGTAGAACCAGATTTCCTTGACTTTTAGTTTTTTAATAAGCAACGGCTGTTGGAGACAGGCTGCTGAGTTATCTGATACAAGCCGAGTGCAGCACAGAGAAAGAAACAGCAAACATTTGTTCATAAGATTAAACTATTATAATAATTATAACAGTATGCTTGTTATACCGGTAAACTGTTATACCGTTTACTTGCATAATATTGCCTTAAAAGTAGAGAGGGCCTTGACAATTTTAGTAAATTCAAGCTGGTGACGTCCTAGTCCGAGTTAGATGACAACACAACTGGACAACAGCTGATGGAAATGAAATGTGTGTCACAGAAGGAGCCCGGAGGGATGAAGGCTGCTAACATATTGCTAGCTGGTAGTAAGTTTGCTTATTAATTATCTTTGTTTAATTATAAACAGTGCAGTAAACATATATAACTTACGTTGGTTTCATAAATAATTATTTTATCAATTTTATTGTGACTTGTATGATTATTACTTTAGCAATCATTCAACTTCATGTTGCATGGAGGCTGTTTGTTGTGATTTGTACGTTTATTCATACTTAACCTGGTTTTAATTAAGCTCCATATGACAAAGAGACTTTGATATTGTGAGGTTGTTGTTATAACTTGTTCATCAATGTTTTAATCTTCAACATATTTTTGCAGTCTAAGCAAATGAAGATGAAAGAGGAAGCCAGAGAAACCTGGTGTTAGGAAACCTAGACCTTCCTGTATCAGAAGAAGCTCTGGCTTCACCAGATCAACAACCAGCTCTGAGGATGAACCTTCACATCGTCTTCCTGGTGTAAATATATTTTTTTTAATGAGGAGCTAGCTACATTTTCAACAACAAAAACTGGTGTGTTACCAACACCAAGTGCTTAATAAACATGATTTGATCCTCTCCGACTCATGGCCTGTTTTTGAGAAATATGGCTGAAAATAGCATGCCCAAAATGAATTGAATGTATCTCAAGAACTACAGAGTTTATTTTAATTGTTTTGGTATCAAAACAAAGGCAAGACCCTAGAGAATATGTTACAGCTCTAAAAACCACCCTGCCTGTTACTGAGGAAAGTAAATTAATATGATACAAGCAGAAATTAAGAAAAAAAAATCTATTTCCGCCTAAAAAAAACAGTTCAATCTATTAAGATTCCTTTCAAAGCAATGCAGATGAAATCCAAAACATGTAGTAAACAGTACACAGTCTGACCTTTTACTGTGCCAAGTTTCATGAAAAAAAAGTTAATCATATGAGTTTTAGAGAGGTACTACAACTAATATTTCCACTTGGTTGATAAAAATCTAGGCGGACCTTCCAAATTAGCCATTTTGGCACAATTTGTGCCATTTGAACTTTCTCTTTTTTTTTCTGTAGGTTCTGTTTCAATCATTTATTCTTACCATATAATACATGATTATTTATCATAGACAAGTAATTACATCTAATAATTGTTTTTGGAGGTTCCCTTTAAAAATCCGCATTGCATGCATTCATAAAAAGAGAAAAAAATAGATAAATTGTAATAGTCTGAAAATGGAACAGATTAACTCACAATAACATTTAAAATAGAATTATATAATAATGAAAATGCAAATAGCAATGAAAACTAATTTGTCAAAATGATATGATCACAGGAAAAAACTAATATATCTCAAATTACATTACAATAATGAACTCTGCACTTTGCACTCTGCGCGTAAAATCATGCAGTTCTCCATTCAAACATTCAAAATTATGCTCTAATAAGGAATAATCCTTATAAGGAATAATCCTTATTAGAGTAAATATTTCCACTTGGTTCGATAATCCATTTTCCCTGCGACCATCTCACATTGTTTTCGGCTCTGCCCAGAGCCTCTTCTGTCTCCTAGCTACTATATACAAAATCTAGAGGCAAACTCCGTGAATGCGTTTTCCTCGCTGTAATTGGTGAATGGCTTTAGGTTCCGTATTAATGTCAACGCCCTCGGATTCTATTGGTCATAAGACCACGAAACAGCAAAGGTAGGACTGAATTTATGTTTTTAGTTTCGTGAAATTAGCTATTTCTTTTTTTCTTCTTTAGCTGCTGGTTCAGTGAGTTTTGCACTAGCGTGGTGACTCTGGTATTGTTGGAAACAGCAGAGCTTCGGCTTTACTCTGATAGATAGTTTGTGGGCATTGGGAATCGTTGCTCTTCCATTGTTGCGTTTTTTACCGGATATGCCTCGTTAGCCTCGTTAGCATCTAATTGCGTTTCTTTTTATCAAGCTGCTTAGTGTTCAAGCTGGGTGTTGTTGAGGTAGAAAATATTATTTCTATCATTTAGAAGAGCTTTTTCCCGATATGTGGATATGCAATATGCCTATATTGATAAATGTATAGCATGTGTTTTCAACCGATCTTGTTCCGGCAAGCGCCGAGGACCCAAATTTGGGTCCTCTAGCGAAGGAGGCGTTTTAAAGATAACTGGACAGAATTTTCCCCCTTGTTAATTTGCCATTTCTCTTTCATACATTTTATTCAATGTTAGCTTTCAGGGCCCTGTGATGGATTGGTGA
>NW_015115722.1:31096-32166 GCF_001443285.1 Poecilia latipinna
CAGCCCCCTCACCACTCTGCAAGGGTCAGTATGTTCAGATCATGGATGGAAAGATTATAAGGTAGTTTGTCTCCTTAAGTCCACACTTGAAACAGCTTCATAGTTAATTACCAACATCAACTGATTCTATGACATTGCTGACTATTTTTTTTCTACTTCTCAACAGGCAGACACCCAGAAATGTTTTACCACCCCAGGCATCCGGTCCCAATCATCATCAGTTCTTATGATGTCACATACATGGCGAGTCCACAACGTCTTAAAAGTGTAAGTATTATTTTTTTATTTGCCATTTTTCTGTACTCTTTAAAATAAAAAATGCTTTCTCTGTTTAATTGCTCTATTCTTTTTTGTAGGTTTCTGCAAGGTGCAGTGGTGCAGTGAATGGGAATGTTCTGTTGTTGATCCTCACTCATGTTAGGAACATACCAACAGTGTCATCATTCAGTAAATAATGACAATTTTAATGAGAATTTGCTTTAAAAGTTGGATGAAAGGTTTTATGTTATGTTTATGACAGTGTCATATCAGTCTTATTATGCACAAATAAAACATGAAATATAGTGTCACCAAAATGTCTTTCTTTTCCCCCCCGGTGGCGTCTTATCGCACCGTCGGCGTCCTCCTGTAAATTGGCGTCCTCTTGCACCTGGCGGCGTTCCCTGGGTACAAGCTCCAATCCAGCTCCTACAGCGCACAATCCACGGCGCTGAGGCGAACTTTGATTGCCGTTTTATCGCAATCCTTTGATCTATCACTTGTTCTAAACTTTCAGTCAATCCAAGTCTCCCGCTGCACAGATCTGACGGTGAGCGTCTTCCTCTCTGATTGCGCCGCCGTGCGCCGACGCACACGCCCCTTTTTATACACTAATCTCAGCCACACCTAAAAATCAGCATGACCTGCCCAAAAATCAGATTTAAAATTGGAAATTTGGAATAATTTTACAATGTAATAACAGCAACTGTTATACAAATCAGATGATACATTTACTCTCAAATGTATTTATCCAGGAAAAAACAAACAAACATAGTGGTTATGTTACATAGTTATGCATGTATTGTACAAAA
>NW_015115722.1:36259-38800 GCF_001443285.1 Poecilia latipinna
GAATTATGAGTAATCACGCTCTTGATACTACATTAAAAAAGTATACTGAAAGTATGCTAAGTACTACTTGAAGTTGTTCCAAAAAAGTACATTGAAGTATACTAAGTATACTAAAAGTTGTAATTTAATATTATTTAAATACTATTAAAATATACTAAGCACAAAAAATTTGTTCCAAAATAGTAGTTAAAGTACATAAATCAAACATAGTTTACTAACATACTAACATACTTTAGTATGCTAAAGTATGTTAAAATTTAATATACTAAAGTATACTTTTTTTTAACAAGGGAAGGTTTGCTTTAATTTAGGTTCTGCAGAGTACTTGCTTTAAGGCCCAAAACATTTAACCTAATTTAAGAATGAGGTCAAAACATTTCTTTAGAACAATAAGGGTATATAATTATAAAAGGATTAATCTGTCAACAAAAACAATTTTTTTAAGATTTGGTTTTTTAGTACTGAAGAGTGCGGTTAGTGAAGTCAAACTAATAAATCAATGCAAAGCAGAAATTAAACAAAAATCGTATTTGGGAATATAAAGTTTAAATATTTTTGCTGAATTCAAAATTTATCATTTTTGGATAACTGATTTTCTATTTACTGATCATTCACTGCTGTGAAGGACCTATATTACTATTTTGGAATATTAATATGGTGGACTTAGAGCATTTTAAACTTTACAAGAAAGCTTGTGCAGAGAAAGAAGCTGATCTTTTGCTGTAGTTTTTTTTTTTAGCACTAGTGGCAGGCTTGTCTGACAGAGGCAAGCCTGTCATGGGGCAGCCACTGTAAGACCACTATCCAGCTTGCCACTAGATAGTAGCAAGCTCATACCCCGTAAGTTGCCACCGTCACATATATTCACCATCACTACACTCTATAATGTGAAGTGCTTTGGGGTAAAGCCATTTACCATAGAAAGAGTTTGGGTCTGTCTACCTGGGGCTGCTATAGCCAACAGGAACCATGTCTACCTAGGTCATTAATAAATAAATGTATAGATGGCACATTCTTATTCTCATTATTATTGCATTTAGCAAATGTAAATAATTTGGTCATTCTAAATGACCTAATAGGAGAGAAGTTTGGTCTGCTTTAAGGTGTCTTTTGTTTGGTATATGTAAACTTCTGGTTTCAATAGTGAGTTTAAAATGAAAACATATTAATGTTGAAGTTATTTTAATGCATTTTAATACTTTTTTTAAACTTTTCAATTTACGCTGCAGTCCTCAAACGCTTTTTTGAAAATTTTAACAACTTGACTGAGACCCATGAAACATTTTTCTGCTTACTTCCTGTTTCTACTGCGTTAGGAGATTTTTACATTAGTACATATGTGTGAATGCTGTTGTGTTTAGTTCAAGCATTGGTCTTTAAACTTTAACCTCCTGTGTTTCTTTCTGTCTGTTATAGGGATGACAGCAGCAGCCTCACTTGTCTCTCTTGCATGGGCTTTAGCCTCCTACCAAAAGGCTTTACGAGAGTCCCGGGACGACAAAAAGCCCATTGGCTACCTTGCAGTCATCATCCAGTTCTGCTGGCACTTCTTCACTATTGCAGCCAGGGTCATCACATTTGCCCTCTTTGCCTCTGTTTTTCAACTCTATTTTGGCATCTTCATTGTTCTGCACTGGTGTATCATGACTTTTTGGATTGTCCACTGTGAGACAGACTTCTGCATCAGCAAATGGGAGGAGATTGTGTTTGATATGGTGGTGGGCATAATATATATCTTTTCCTGGTTCAACGTCAAAGAGGGATGTACAAGGTGAAAACACTTATGAGCACACTCTTATCTTAACCTTGTGAAGACATATTTATTTTAGATAGAAGGTATTTGTAAACAGAAAAGGTTTGCTTTAATTTAGGTTCTGCAGAGTACTTGTTTTAAGACCCAAAACATTTAACCTAATTTAAGAATGGGGTCAAAACATTTCTTTAGAACAATAAGGGTACATAATTATGAAAGGATTAATTTGTCAACAGAAACAGACAATATTTTTTTAAGATTTAGTTTTTTAGTACTGAAGAGTGTTGTTAGTGAAGTGAAACTAACAAATCACAATGCAAGGCAGAAATAAAACAAAAATAGTATTTGGGAAAATAAAGTTTAAATATTTTTGCTGAATACAAAATTGATAACTGATTCTCTACTGATGTGAAGGACCTATATTAATATTTTGGAATATTAATATGGTGGATTTAGAGCATTTAAATTTCACAAAATGGCAGCTTGCGCAGAGAAAGAAGCTGATCTTTTGCTGTTGTATTTTTTAGCACTAGTGGCCTTTATTTGAAAGTAATCTGACAGGAACAGGCAAAGAGAAGGGAAATGAACCAAGGACAGGAGTTGAGTTCAGGACGGTGTTCTGACTATGAGTGCTACCTCATTAGATTTTCCTACCGTAGCACGGATAGATAGCTATGTCTATATGTCGGTGCTACCAGTCTAAAACTTCTACCGTCATGCTTACAAACCGAAAACTATGGCGGGTTACGAGACCGGAGCTTAGGAGTTATCCCTAGCATATCATTGGA
>NW_015115722.1:44034-45760 GCF_001443285.1 Poecilia latipinna
GTCTTAAGACCAAGACCAACTTCGAGTACCACAACACTGGTAGCACGGATAGATAGCTAAGTCCATCTGTCGGTGCTACGCGTCCAAAACTGCTACCATCATGTTTACCAACAGAAAACTACAGTGGGATGTTAATGTTAAATATCATCTAACATTATTTGAGTGACAGGAATGAAGTGGAAGCTTAGGAGTTAAACTTAGCTTAGCATTGGAACAATTTATATACACGACGAAAACACAAGAATATCACTTCCTTCATATCCTGCCCGTTTAAAAATAAGAGCTACAGATGTATGCACTAATCCTTTTTTAGAATGTCCTACCTTTTAAAAAATATTTTAAATACAGAGGTGTTTGTAAGAATAAAACAGTATCAGGCAAGGGAAACAAGTTTTTATTGAAATTAATTAAACAAAGACATCTTCAAATACAGATTACCGCAACTATTTTGTGCATTAATACGTTGCATAGAAGATTTTATCAAATGCAGAGCAGCAGCAATGTGTCCATTAAACTGCTCTGCATTGTGTGCCTGAAATGATAATATTGCTATTACACAGCTTCAGTTTCACATAATATCGCTACCAACATGCTCTATTTAGCAATGTCTCATAATAAAAAAAAGTGTCATTAAACTAAAATATTTTAACGTATAAAGACAGGGTTATAAGGCCAGGTATAAATAAAATAAATTAAATACAGCTTACCTTAATCATGGACGAAATAAAACAGATGAAACGAAATTTCGTCTGTTTTACTCAGTAAGCACATACTGCTTACATACTGCTTACCGAGTATTGTGGCACAAAATCCCAACTGGGGCAGCCTACTATATAATGTACTCGGGGAACCATTTCTTCATAATTACACATCCACATTTGTAGAATACGGAGCAAATCGTGTCCAGTATCGGTTCAATACAGGACGCTACATTTAAGAGCCAAATATGGGACGGGTGGCAACCCTAGCATTACCACAAGGTAGGACGGATTCCTACCTACTGGTGTAATGGCAATATTATCATTTCATGCGCACATTGCAGCACAGTTTGATGGGCACATTGTGGCTGCTCTGCATTTGATAAAGTCTGCTATGCAACGTATTAATGCACAAAAGAGTTGCAGTAATCTGTATTTGAAGATGTCTTTGTTTAATTTAATTTCAATAAAAACGTCACTGTGGGTAGCACAGAAAGTTAGAACAACTGTTGTCCAGGTCTATAGCCTCCATGTACGCTCTAAGCACTGCGCCACGCCAAGCCTTAATATTTTGCTGTTTTAAACAATATCTTTTAAGTCAAAGAACCGTAAATAACAAATGTTTATCAATACGAGTGGATTGTTACGGTTGGTCAATTGAGGAAGCAAAACTATAATTTGGAATGTGGAAGTTAGCATTTTTAGCATCCATCTCTATGGCTGCGTTCCCACTGCAGCCTGAAGTGACCCAATTCTGATTTTTTTGTCAAATAGGATTTTTTTGTCGGGGCCATTCACACGGCCACACATATGCAACCTGTATGTGTTCTGCAGTCTGAATGGGCAAACGACCTGAAAGTGTCCCGCATGTGCAGTAGAGGACGCAATAGCCTCAGCGTTCTCAGTGTTCTGCCAACCACCATGAAAAGAAGAAGTGCTGAATGTTTGCGGAAGTAATAAATACAAATACATTCAAATACCCCAAGTCCAAATACATTCTGAGAGTGTCACTCTCAGAATGTATTTGG
>NW_015115722.1:49964-52327 GCF_001443285.1 Poecilia latipinna
TCTTGGACAGTCAGCTCAACTTTGCTGAAAACACTGACTACATATTTAAGAACCGTTCTCAAAGACTCTACCTTTTAAGAAGACCTTGGGGTTACCCAACTTTATGTTGTGTACAACTTCTAGTTAGGTAGAGATTGTTGAGTTAAAAATGTTAAAACATAACATTTTAACTTGAGTTTTAACTCAACTCAAGTTAAAACAACATTTTAACTCGTTTTAACTTTTCATCTCCTCAGTTGGTTTGGTCGCATGAGCTGCAGACTAACAGACAATCTTTTAAGAATACTTTGAATGGCAGGTATAACAGCAGGTAAATAGTGGTGAAACCAAAAATAGCTCTGTCTGAACTGTTTGCTGAAAGAACATGGAAGATGGCATGAATATTTTAGCAGAGATCATCCATCCTCTTTATCAGTTTGAACCTCTGAGCTCATGAAGGTGTTACTGTGTTCCTCTAGTAACTAAGAACATCTATTAGAAGTCATTTATTGACAGTGCAATAATTATTCTCAACCAAACTAAATAATATTTATCTATAGCGTGCTAAGTGTTTTGCTCTATTCACAAATTGTTGACAATCAATCAATCAATCAATCAATCAATCAATCAATCAATCAATCAATCAATCAATCAATCAATCATATCTTTATTCCAGACACGGAAAAAGGTAAAAACAAGCAAAATAAGAGAAAAATAAAAATAAACATGACATAATATTATTCACCGAGTCACAAATAAATGACGCCAATGATTCCATAATCTTGAAGAGAATCTCACAGTACTAAAAGCAGGATTTACTAAAATTGCAATTATATTATTGCATGACATATAATCTACACATGCATAAGATTCCTGAGCACAGCTGCACAAGTGGGAACAGCATTATGTACAAACATATGGCTAGCACTACTCCATCTAGGCACTTTGAGAGTCATACATGCCATCATTGTATGACACATAAAGTTTCTGCAGGTTACTTTTTTTTGTATCGTCACCACAGATGGGCCATGTAATAATGTGATTCATGAATATGATTTATCGTTTTAGAGTCAAAGGAAAATTTCCTCAATAGATTAAATACGACAGACTGGCGACCTGTCCAGGATGTACCCCGCCTCTCGCCCGGAACATTAGCTGGAGATAGGCACCAGCACCCCTCCCGACCCCACTGAGGGACAAGGGTGTTCAGAAAATGGATGGATGGATGGATGGATGGATGGATAGATTAAATAGTTTCATCTTATTTTTTTCTATATATAAGACTCTACCAACAAAAACTCCCTCAACAATATACATGGCACTGTAAAAACAAAAAAATGAATTTTTGCTTATCTGTTTAACAACCCTAGTTGTAACAACCTGGGTTCTTGTTCTTCTGTACCTAATTAATTTGTTTTTTATTGACTTTTGCTCAATTAAATTTCTTACATATACATTGCAAATATTTTTTTATTATAGATGATCATGTTGTCTTTCATGGAGGGCCGTGCAGAAACCACTAAAGGGGCAGGTGCTCAACAACAAAAAAAGGGCACATCTTACCACCTTCTAGGACCGAATATTAACAAAGGATTTTCAGAGTTTAATAAACAATGATAAATTACAAAATTGTGAGATATACAATCAAAGCTAACGAGCATCTCTATATCGAGCATAACACTATGTCAGTGGTTCTTAACCTTTTTTGAGGTACCGAACCCCCCAGTTGCATATGCGCATTCACCAAACCCTTCTTCTCCCGCTCAGTAGTTCTTTAGAGAAAAGGAGATGCAGAGGCCTGTCAGTGTCTGTTGTATTTCATTACCTCTCTGCTTAAACCGCTACTCCGTGCTGAAGCAGAAACGATACTTTCAATGTTTTCCGTCATCTGACAAGTAGCAAGTCTACTCCACTTTATTCACCAAAAACATGTTTTTTTATAATTCACCAAAAACTGTTCTGTAATCTAGAACGTTCGCTACGTTGAGCTTCAGTTAGCCGCCTTATCTCACTGCGCGAGAGACAACTGCGTCATGCGTCACGGGCAAAAGGTCAAAGGTAACAAGGTTACCGGCTTATTATGTTATACAAAAAAGAAACAAAAAAGAAACAAAAAAGCAAATAATTTTAGTACATGTTTTTATGTGTCAGAAGAGGGCTTAGGAAATAATACAAAAAACAAAAAAAAAAAGACCAAAAGGGCACTTGGGGGCAAGGAGCAAAAAGGGCAGGTGCTCAAGCCCCCCCAGTCCCCCTTCTACATGTGCCTGACATGAATGGTCACTTGTATGTTGAATTTCGGTTAGCCTTCATAGCTGAACCTGGTATTACACCAAGCACTATAGCTAAAATTAGCTGGTATTTTGTCGGTGGATATAAATATA
>NW_015115722.1:57461-59559 GCF_001443285.1 Poecilia latipinna
GACAAAACTAGATAATGTTAAGCATTCTTCAAAATAAAAGATTTGCTCTCTCCAAAATAAATCATAAATAAAGCTTTGAATTTAATTATTTTTCACGTCACCTTTTTGTAATTATGTACAATCAAGTTAAATTCGGTGAATAATAATCATGTAAAATATACTTAACATATGACTTGACGTATGACTGTAAATAAGTAACTAATCATGGAAATTATATTTAACATATAAATGTTAAGAAATCATCTGTTCTGCTTTAAACATACATCGACACTTCAAATCTGAAGTAGATTATTCTACGCCAATGGCAGAATATTTCAAACCTAGTTTGTGATTTGTGAAACCTTTATCTGAATTGTGAAACTTCAGTAATGAGAGATTTAAAAACCTTTTTGCATCTGGAATGCATTAGAAATGAACTATCACATTTACAATATTTGCTATATTTAATCTTCTGTTTTCTTCCATTTTTTTCCTAGAGCACCTGCCTTTTTGTTTGGCTGTTGTGGCTTACAGGGATGCATCAGCTGGGATAATAATTCAGCTGGGATATTATCCCAGCTGAATTATTATTATTAATTATTATTAAATAATTCATATATAAAACATGTCAATGTTTTATATATGTTTTATATATGTTTGGTCTACATGTTGTAGACCAAACATGAAGGGAAACCTGACCAATTCATGTTAGCCACTGTACTTAGCCTAGCATAATACTGCCACTTCCTGGACGTAAAATTATCACGTTTATACAAGATACGTATCACATCATAACGTGATAGCGCTCAAATTTTTTTTTTCCCTGCGTGATATCAATGTGCTTCCATAAATTAGTGTGGTCATTAAAATGAAGTTTACTGAAACTTTCAAAATAAAAGCCTGCATATTCCTTGCACGTCAGTGCACCATCATGGGCGGTGCAATAATATTTAGCTTTTTTTATGTATTTTTTCTCAGGATAGTGAACTGCCTAACATTAGCACAAACATTAGCATTAGCACTAATTAGTATTAGTGCTAATGCACCAGTGGGGGCATTAGCCTTTTCCCTAAAGTTAGCTATTAGCTAATTTTCTTACTTATTAGCGATGTTTAGTATACTGAATGGCATAAGTCAATGACAGACAACATGTGAGTGATGCTCCACATGCTACTGATAGTCTTCACGCCAATTATTTGCATTTTGGTTAATTTTAGCTTATGCATTAATTTTAACATACTGGTGCAGGTACAGCTTAGTCCACATGCTTCTGACTCTCCACAGGTTATTGACTACATTGCAGCTTTCTTTAGCATTAATGCAAATTTTTAGCATCAGAACGCTGGGTCCAAACCGACGGGCACACTTTGGCATGCCCCGGTGAAATTTCTTCAGGAATTTTCTAGTTTGCTCATCACTGTGTTGTATGTCTGTTATCAAATGCAACGCAGCCACAATGTGTCCACTGAACTACGTAGGTCACTGTGCTCCTGAAATGACAGGATTTGATTAATATATACTAATATTACACCACTATTACAGCTTCAGTCTCACATAATATTGCTACCAACATCTCTTAAGCAAGGTTTAGTAAGAAAAAAACAACTAATTAAATTAAACTAAAATATTTTAAAGTATAGGGACAAAACAGCCCACAGAACAACGTATTTTGTCCTGAACAATGACTGCAATGCTGTTACATTAGTAACAGCATTGCAGTGGACTAACTAAAGCCATTTATAAATATATTTACAAGCTGCCTGTTGTGTAAACTAAAAACATGAAGTAATACAGCTTAATGAAAGCCAGGTATAAAATAAATTAAGTAAAGCTTACCGTCGATGAAATAAAACACATGAAACAAAACTTCCACAGGTTGGATGTATTTTATAGGAAATCAGCTGAGTAAGCAGTATGTGACATAGCATCGATGTGCGCATGTACATTTCCACAAGGTAGGACAAATTCATAGGTAGCACAGATAAACAGAACGTCTGGATGTACTTAAAGGAAATATGTCTTACAGATGATAGCAGTAAGAAACTTATCTCTTATTTGTTTTTAATTAGCTTTTATTTTATATATTTATTTCATCAATATTATTTTTCATGTCAGTGTT
>NW_015115723.1:0-4699 GCF_001443285.1 Poecilia latipinna
AGAACCTTCTTGCCACTGTGCAGCCCGGAAAGGTAGGTGAAAATTTAAAATTCATTCAGTTCAGTTCTGTTTATTTATAAAGCGCTAATCCCCAACTAATGTCACATTAAGGCTGGTTCAATTGTTATCCAAAAATATACAATCAAATAATTGTGGGGGGAGCCGCCGTTCTATAGTCCTTATCAGTGAAATCGTTGGAATGTGTAGGAAAAGGACCATAACAAACTCTCTAACCAGCAAGAAATTTCACATTTCATGATTTCGTTTGTTTATGGTTGCCACAGCAACAGACAACAGATGGTTAGCGGTGGTCATGGGAGGCTCTCGGGTCATGTAAGTGTTCATTGCACCACCCCACCGATTCATGCAGTCGCCACGACAGAACTGCATGCGTGCTGGTGAAAGCACATCTGCTGCATGCGTGAACTCACCCACAAGACAAACAGCGTGTACTGCGCCTTTAATTAGCAACATTTGTAATGCATTTGTGAAAATTAGATTAACCTGTGGAGCCACAGAGGCCGTGCCGTACAGTAAGTACCTCACATGTTTCAGTATTTTAGCCAGTTCCATCACCTTCATCATTATTATTATTATCAACAGTGTCAGCCTTTGAAAATCTTTTTTTTTTTATGTTTTCTCAGTTCTGTATGTCTCAGAAATCAGTCATCTCTTAGAATAATGAGTTACTTAAGTGAAAAGCAGAAGTGGAGCCTCCTGCGTAACCAACAAGAATGCAGCAAGTGGTTCTGGATGGTAAGTTAACCACAAAACTGGGAAACCAGCTGAGCAAACATGCTGCTGACTTTGAAATCATATTCTGGAGGCTTTTGAATCAGACAACAAAAAACATTAACTTATTGTCAAAAATCCACGTGTGTTTTTCAACATTTGTGAAATATCAACAAAATTTTGCGCACATTTGTAATGGAAACTCAGTTACTGCTAAACAGCCTGAAGTGGGTAAGATTACAGAGACAGAGAGCTGCATTCAAATTATTCAGCTTCATCTCAGAGCAACAGCTAGTTTGTTTAAACTTGTAGACAATCACATGTTCTAGCAGGACAATAATTCCCAAAACATTAAAATGTAATGGAACGGTTCTGCTATCGACCTTTTTTAAGATTGAGAACTATGTTACAAAGGTACAAAATCAACCATTTAAACCAATTTTAATGAGATATAATTTTTTTCTCTTCTTTTTAAGAGTGGTTAATCATTCAAAAATGGGTGAAGAAGAAAAATATATTTCTCTACAAACTTACTATGGGACTTTTTTTTTCTTTTTCAGATGTTTTTGGAGTGGACACAAGGCCGGCCCAAGCTTTTTTGAGGCCCAGCGCAGATTTTCATTTGGGTCCCCCCATACTATCATGTCAACACCAGATGATTTATCATTCCTGTAAGCTACTTTATGTATGTAAATTACCTACTATCATTATCCTCAGCTTTCAACTTACAGTTATTATGGCTGCTGATTTTAACCTCATAGGTGTAGCCAACTAAAAACAATATTTGGATCCATAAGCAGCCGTTGAACTTGCATTGAATCTGTACTTGTATCTTTGATTCTGTATATTTGAGAAAACACACAGTAAATTTAAACTTATCCACTTTTCGAAAACATGTTGTCAGCCATAACCTCTGAAAAACCTCTCTCAAAAATGATTCGCAGGATGATTTGACGTTTTGCTTCTCTGAAACAAAAAAACCCCCAGAAAGAGCAAAAGAGTGGTCCAGCTCTACTGTACCACTTGCTTTCCGATGGTTGCCTGCAGCTGACCTGGTCAGTGACTTTCCCTTATTTCCCGTTTCAATTAGACATACATCCCCCACTGACCGCGGTCTGTCTCGCTCTAACAGACAGTCATTGGATGTTATGGAGAAAAACAACATACCAGCAGCTAATTTGTTCTAACATGAAGTCTGAACAGGACCCTCTTTGGTCGGCGGATTCGGGTTTAAATCCATTTCCCCATGAACTCGGGAGTTCAGGTCAGGATTCACAGCCTGTATTTAAATCATCACGATTTGCAGGGATGTGTCCCTTCCAGACAGGAATTTGATCCTGAGGGTCATGGACCTTTCAAAAACTTCCCCACATCTTTTTGTATTCGGAAAGAAGTCAAAACATGATTAGAGGCAAGACTTCAGTCATTCTAGATCAACCTTTTCAAAGCTTTACGTCGTGTTATCATGTTATTCCTTCATTAAAATCATACCTGGAGTGTTGCTTTGATTATTTCATGCATGTTTGAGAAATCCTTTAATCTCCCTTGGCAACCATTCAGCTCCTCCAGACTAGCGGCAGCAGCATAAAGGTGCCTTTTAAAAATAACCATTAAACAGGTAAAACAGGTATTAAACATACTTTATGCACACTTCTGTTTTTAAGGATAGTTTTTTTTATTATTAGTCTGATGTAATAGTCTAAAATTAAATGTCATGTTTTCATTAACTCTAAGTAGAAAATCATCATAAATAACAGAAATAAAAGCTATAAAACATCTACTTTTGTGTTATTACTAATTATGTGTTTCACTTTTTGATAAAGTTCCTGAAATAAATTGATATATCAATAACTTTCTAATTTGTTGAATGTGTCTGTGCTTCTCAGTTCTACAGTACTAAGAAAAGCATGAAGGGGGCGTGTCCAAAACAGGAGGAGCTTCTTAAAGAGACAGAGGCCAATTTCAGGTAGAGCAATGATGCAAAACCAAGATTTTTTTAAGTCATATTTGACATATACAGCATTTTCATAACAATGGAAGGTAACATGGTTACTTGATTGTGCTGTACAATCAATGACACGTTATGCTGGAAAATACACGATCACCCTCATTGAGCAATGTAGCACAATGCGTAGGTCAGATTTAGAAGAGTGGTCATTTGTTTAGACGATCAGAAACTAAACAGGAAATGTTTGTAGAAAGAGTCCAACTTTTAGGTCTCTTTTTCTTTCCCCTTTTCTTTTACTTATTCTCTTTTTCTTTCTCTCTCTCTCTCTCTCTGTAGCTTCAGAGAAGACAGAAAGCTGGCGGAGGCAGTGAAATACTTTGGGTCATGTTTTCCTTGGAAACCTTGAGTCCTGACAGTCATGTGGATGTTACTTTGAGTTGTTCCAGCTAAATGGCGTTGCTAACAGAGCGCAGCCCCATTATTCCCTGACTGTGGCCTTCTCCAGCAGGATAATCAGCCCTGCCACGTCGCTCCGGTAACACATGGTCAAGATGTTGATTTGGCCTCCACATTCTTCTGTGGGGATATTCTACATCAACACGCACAATTCAATGAGTGCTTAAAGTGAAGTACAAAAGTATCAATCCCACTTCAGCTGTTTCACATTTTGTCACGTTGTTGCAACCGTTTAATTTTACTGAAAAGTATCTTAATGAGGTTTTATGTGAAGACCAAGACAGATGAAGAATAAGGTTGAGAGGTCATCTGGAACAGAATGGTTGAGATCAAAGTCTATACTTGTGTTAGAATGAGCACAAAATGGCTGCGTTTGAGCTATTTTGCAAACAAGAACTCTACAGCTGTCACTGCTAAAGCTGCTTCTGTGATGTTTTAGGTTTGAATTTGTCCAATACTTTTTACTTTACAAACAGAAAGACGTCCACAACGTAGAATATTGTTTTATGAGCTAAACCTTCTGTAAACGTCCAGCCTGCTGCATTGTTTGGTCTTCATGATACTGTGTAGTTTACAATGAACATCTGAGGTCTTAAGAAAATAACTGGATCAATGTGTACGCGCATCCTTAAAAAAATCTTAATTTTGTGTGTCTGACATGAAGACCTTAAAATGTCTTAAATTCGTTTTTTTTAATGTAAGTTGGCCTTAAATGCATTAATTGCAGGTCTTAAAGTTTTTTGTGGCAGAAGTAGTTCATGTAGTTTCTTTTATTGTGGGACTGTCTGTTGAGGCCATGGCTAGTTAGCTGCTAATATACCCTCGCTAGCTAACTTTTTTGACTTTAGCAAAATGGTGAATATGAGTTGGTAACTCGTATTCACCACTGGGTCTCTTCTTTAGCCAATCAACACGAGGTGAAGTGTAAAAAAGCTTTTAAGTTTGGCACTACGGTTGCTAAGGCTGTAGAGAGCCGTGTGCTGAGTGACAAGCTGCGAAGAGCCACACAGACCCCAGGAGTTTCAGTTTTTCCTATGATTGAAATGTAGCGAGTTTCCCCAACCATCCCCTAAATATCTTAAAAGTCTTACATTTGACTTGCTGAAACCTGCAGAAACCCTGAGTATTTAACCTGAATCTGAGATTAAGTTAACTAGACTAAGTTGGTGACATCTGAATGTAATGGGTTACACCACATTTTCTCTATCAAAGCAGCTTTAGAGAGCCAGTCTATGCTTGTCTTGAGCTGGTTATACAGTTTTAAATCATAATGTTTTGTCCGATCAATTCCAATTCCGATAAATTCATTTAATGTTTGACTATGAACTACTTTTTTTAAAGAAAAAGTAAAAAGTATCATGCTTTTTATTGTGTTTATACTGAACATTTGCTACATAGTGTTTTGGGTATGTATGAGTAAGATATAAAGTACCTTAAAACATCAAACTACCGTATATTTCTGTCGACACAGCACATCGTATGCCGCATTGAAATGTTACATCCCGTTGGGTACGTCTATAAAAATAAATACATCTAACATCTCTATCTAAGTGCTGCTGGGTC
>NW_015115723.1:9152-59544 GCF_001443285.1 Poecilia latipinna
TTACCTAAAAGTTACATAGTGCAGCTTCAAGGAAACCTGTGGGTTCATTCAGAAAAAAAAAAAAAGCTCCTATTGAATTCATAAATACAAAGATATGGATAGCTTTATTCATTTCTGACACAGTGGTTTGCCCAGCAGCCCAACAGTAGGCACATAAACCTGGGCTAAGGCCTTTCACGGTCCTGAGGCCCTAGGACAGTGGAGTTTCCTCCACAGTCTGTTGCTCCCCTGTAGAAGAAGCTGAACTGGACCAACCCAGTACAGGAGGTTGAACTGTGATGCTGCAGACCTGCGTGCTCCAACAGCGTACATGAAATATAAGCTATGCTCTCAATCTTGTAACTGAGACGTGTTCAGGTTCGTTTCCAGAAACCGTCGTTCCTCACTGGAACACACTCTTTTTGCACAAGGATCAGCTTGCCTGAAAACACACAGCCGCAAAGAGACTGCAACAACAAACACTGGAAAACTACATCTTTTTTTTTTTTCCTTTTTTGAACCTGCACTGTCATCCCAACTCTAAATGGAAATTTGTCGTGTTGTAAAAAGTGGCCACCAGAGGGCAGACTTGGCTTCTATTTCACACCCGACATTAGGTAAAAAGAAAGGAGAAATATTCTAGCCCCACCTGTGACCTTTCGAAATATAGTTACATGTGGTCAAATACTTGTATTGTGATTTTTTTTTTTTTTGCTTGGGATTCTACGTTATGTAACCTATAAATACTTCAGATTAATGCAGAAGCATTAGCCAGTCTGGGGGCAGATAATGATGGGGAACATCTGCCTGTCAGACCAAATAAAACTCTGTGGGTGGGGAAGACAAGCATGTCTATAAGCACACATGATTTTAGGATAAACTCCTTGTTAATGCGTGGCTGGTTATACAGTACAACACTTTGTATCAGCAGTCAGCAGAAATGAAGGAAGATAATCCTGCTCTGTGTCTACAAGAGTTCCACAAGGATCTATTCTTGGTCCTTTGTTGTTTATGATCGATATGATATCGATGATCTTTCTTTTGCGTGCTGTACCTGCAACACAGAGAAAATAAAAGTGTACAAGATGGATTATTGCAATTTTTTACAGCCAGGAAATTCAAAAAATGCAGTTAAAAGTTTCCACCAAAGGCTGGAGAGGTGCATCGACTGAGCTGTGTTGTGATTCACAGCGCTAGCGACTGTTGCTACGTGATTGTCCAGGAGGAGTGAAAGCTGCGAGTCAGTGACTTGATGCAATCTGCTGGGTTTGCATAGATAGAAAACTTTTTTTTTTACCTATTTGAGTAATGAACTGAATTTTAAATATTGAATGTGAATAGAGGCAGCTAAGATGCATATGTGTTCTGTTATTCTCCCCACATACTGTATAATTTACCAACCAAACACTTATTAGCCACTGTTGCTGTTCTGAAACCTCTGCAGTTTGCAGTTTTTATTTTTCTAATGACTCATTATGTCTTCACTATAATTAGTTAAGAGAAAAATAAAACTTGTGCTAAGAAATTATGAGATTCCAATTATATCAATAAAACATTTAGCTTTTTCTAACTTATCACTTTGAGGTGGTGTTAGGCTTTTAATAATTTTTTATGTTTCACATTTAGATCTTGTGTTGTGCTTATAACTGAAGCCATTAAATTGATGTGGCTACATGCTAAGAATTCTTTCTCTGTAGCTCTAACTATTTAGCTAATATCTTGAGACATTGTTTCAATAAGTCCATATCCTCCTGACTACCAGTAGTTCATTTTTGTCCTCTGTAGAGGACATTTCTAAACTTGAATATCTCCCACTCCCTGCATTCTACTGAATTAATTCCTTTTGGTATCTGGAGAGGACATTTAGGGCTTTTCAATGATACCACATGTGAAGGGGTGGGACTTTTGTACGTACCTTTTTCTAATTCATAAAAATGGCATTTATCAGTAATAACACATTTTATGGGAAGAGACAAAGTAAGTGCATAAAACCTGTTATTACCTTACAAAGAATGTGGGATTTAAAAAAATGGTGATTGGGCAATATTTTTTTCCTGGTAGTCAGGAATATAATGTTCTTTATTTATGCTGCCATCCATATTGTGCAGTGCACCAGTCCCTCTTTCAGCAAAATACCAACACATCCTGCCACCTTATTTCTACAGTTGAGATGGAGTACTAAGGCTCACAAACGTCCCCCAGTGGCCAACGGAGGCACAGATCTGATGATACTAATGAGAATAATAACACTTTACTAGCTGCAAGCATTTTAACAATGTATGTTAAATATGCACCAAAACTCATTTATCTCTCGGTAACAAAACTGATCTCCTTCCTGGTCAGTTTAATGATTTTCATATACTTCCATATATTTGCATGAACAGCACCTTCATGCATAGTAGCCAAAAATAGAGCGTTGTCCCACAGCTGTCCCTGCATGCAGCTCAAGCATTGTGAATTAACCTATCAAATCCTTACAAAGTCATAACGTCATCTTCTGAGCAAATTGTTTGAAGGCGCCTCTTAATTTGAAGTTTGTTTGTTTTTAATTGGGGAAAAAAAGTGTTTTATTATTATGGAATTCAGAAAGTAAAGACTTATTTTGCTTTTCAATTAACTTTGAACTAATGTTTGTTCACACACAAAAGCAGTTTGTGGGGATTTTTATTGTATTACTGGAGGGAAAAAATCTATAAAACATTCCACAAAAATACATAAAAGAATTATAATATTAGTAAGCGAAAACACTTCCTTCTGTGACATTTACACCATGATCAGCATCAAAATACAGCTTTTTCTTTACAGATTAATGTGACATCATTGATGCTATAATAAATAATGGAACAACTTCGGGGTTTATTGTGTTCAGGTTAGGTAAACAGAAAACATTTTTTTATTATTATTATTTCTCACAAGCTACAATCGAGCTGTATCACTTTGAAAGTCGGGAGCAAAAAAAAACAAACAAAAAAAATTGTTGGAGCTCCTCACCCATCTCATGTGATTGGTCGCTGGTCTGAGTCTGGGCAAAAAAACAAACTCCAAACCCCTCCTGATGAGCCGCTGACGTAAAAACTTCTTCCTCCCTCCTCCTCCTCTTGTTTTTCCCGCCCAGCCCTCCGCACCTCCTCCTCCCTCAGCTAGTTCGCTGTCAGGATACATTAAGCTCATATGCTTGTAGAATTCAGCGAGCGCAGAAAATGGCCAAGGAGAATGAGGGTGGGGGAAAAAACAGTCCTTGCTTTTGAGTGCTTTACATAACAAAGTCTCCGGTTTCTCTACGACGAGGCAGAAGCTTAGACAGCAACAAAACAGCTCCGCACAAATAAACATGTTCGGTTCAGTAGTAAGGCACATTTTCCACAAGAGACGAGGAGGGAGAGGTGGAGGATACTTTGGTCGGAGAGCATAGAGCTGAGTTACAAAAAAGATTATATATATATATACATTTTTTAAGAAAGCAAAAAAGAAACAAAAAAAAACGTCTGTGCCAATCGGCGTATGGCTCTGGGGAGCGAAGCGCAGGTAAAGCAGGAGTGTCCAGGTAAACTAGCAACAAACGCGAGGTAGAAGAGCAAACTACGGCGGCGTATTAGGGCCAATTTAGATAGAAAAAAAGGAGTACATTTCCGAAGAAAACACCCCTTCAGAAAATGATATTAAGCCCAAATTTCTGAGTTTTTTTCCCAGACATTTTTGATTTTTCAAACTCACGAGATTTCTGTTTTTTTTGTTGTTGTTTTTTTGTTTTTCAAATTAATTATAGAGTTCTTTTTTCTGAAATTTTCAACATTTCAAACTCAGATATTTCTGACTTTTTGCTAAAAAAATTTCTGAGAGTAATCTCAGAATTTCTTGGGGTTTTTCTCGGAAATCTACTACTTTTTCTCCCCTATATTTGCAAAGGCGCTAATATGCAGTAGTAGCAAACTGCAAATAGTGAAGATCGAGATCGTGATTCGCTCCCTGGGTTCCCACCTCCCCCTTTCCTGGACACAAGATTGCAGTTTCAGGTAGAAACGAGTACAAAACTGTTAAAAAAACCCCTCCCATCGCCAGAATACAAAAAGCACAAGGCCTTAAGAGTACATAGGCTTAACTGTTGTCATTTACAATTTTAGGACATGGCAAAGTTTCCTATTGTCAATCACAGCTAGGATTACATTTATCAATAAAAATAAAATAAAAAAACAGTTCACGATTTTGCTGCTTGTATGTAATGCTGGATTTCCCCAAAACACAAGCTGCCATAACAATAACTGGTAGATTTGCGTCAACAGCAGCCATTCCACCAAGAGACCAAAACAAACTAACATTATAAGTTAAACTTACATTCACACAATAAATTTGCACATCTACTGCAGTTTGAGGCCGGTTTATCAGTCATAAATAAAAAATAACATTAGATTAAAACATTCCAACAAACCCAATATTTCACCTTTTACATACCAAAGAAGAAAAATTCTTATTATTTTTGCTGCAAAAAAAACAACATTTTTTAAAAATTACATCTGGATTTTGTTTCGATCACATGATTGTAGTAAAATACTCAACAATACAGTTGCAACTTTTTATTTACCCAAAAAGGCTCAAGTTGGTGCAGTGTATGGAAGTCCAAAAGTGCCACGACTAAAATAATAAATTGTTAGATGACAAGTGTAATGAATTCAGACACGAATATATTATTTGTGAAATATAATTTAAAAATTTTAAAAAGTAGATTTCTTTTCTTAGTTTTTGTTTTTGTAATTTTACACAACAGCAATTTAGAAACTCTACTATCATTGGCATGTTTAGCTGGTGTGCAGGTTGACCAATCAGATGCAATATTTGATTAGAATTACAGATTAAATTATGCCTTTGACTGCGAGCGTGAACATAAATAAATTAAAACTAAATATTAATATAATTATTTGAGTTCATTGTATATTTAAAAAAATAACTCAGATGATGTTTCTATTTTCAATTAAGATTTTTTAACATGACATAAATAAGCAATAATTAAGTTGTTTTTTTTTTAATTGTGGCACTTTTGGCATTCCATAAAAAGAAAGCTTTCAGTCCCATAACTAACAGGAAAGTCAGGCCTTTGCCCTCCTGGCTGGCTGAAGCGCAGCCTCTTGAGTAACTGAAGGGACTTTAATTAATTATCAACCCAGGCCTGATCTGACAGACTGAGTGACGCAGCTTTCATGGCCACTCGGGTTCCTTCGTCCACAGCTGTCGTTTGACACACAGAACTTCACTACAGCAGATCTCCGAAAAGTTACGCTTTGACTAAGTGAAGGAACACAAACATGACATAGTCTTTGGTTCGCCTCACAGCTAAAACAATCTGTTGTCAAGGTAAAGAGCTCCTGGTCCGCTTCTGAAAGCGGTAGAAAATATATTCTACCGGTTGCTACATGAAGTTTGACTTCACGGACAGTATCACCTATAAATCTGCTGATCTCAAATCAAAAACCTCTCCGTAAGCCTTTCTGAGCCTGACACCGAGTCCAAAATGTTAAAATGTTTCTGGTTAAAACTGTGCTGCAGAGCGTAACAGAGCCTTGGCCCCTCCCCCACTTTTTTCTGAACACCGCCCTACCGTTGGCCAAAAGAAGGCTACTGCATTTCCCATCACTTAAAAAAAACAAACAAAAAAACATTTTCAGATTTTTGAAAATAATTCCAGTCACCTAAAACTTGAACAATCAGCATGTGGAAACATAAAGGAGCATCACAACCGCATGAAACTGGTATGTCTGTTCAACGTTAGCATACTGTGAGACTCTCATATAAGCCAATGCCTATATGTACATAAATGTTCATACTGGAAATGCACTGATCCCATATTAATATCTGTATCAGTTCAAATATTGAAAAACATTCTAGATTGGCTATCAGGGACGATGTGCCCAATCAATAAAGGTAGATTTACTCAGTCAAATTCTACGCTTGCTGCTTTATTATTTATTTTACATTATATTTATAATCCCTAGTTGCTCTTTCTGAACCATTTGAAAGAAGGTTTGCTGCAGTTTGTTTTTACATGTTCGACTAAAATAGTCAACCTGTTGTTTTTATCAGTTTTATCAGCTGTTCCTCTCCTAATTACACTGACTGAACAAATGTTTTTCCATTTTGACCAGCTAGTGAAGCTATTGGTGTATTTTGGTGAGCTGTTCTGGTGTAGAATTAGCAAATAAATTTGTAATTTAGCATATTTATGTCTGTCTTTAAAAAAACATTTTAAGTCAATTCAGCTGTTTTTCTACATCGGATCGGCTCTAAACCTTAGATATCGGTATCAGTATCAATATTGGTATTGGTTGTGAAAAAAGTGGATCAGTGCATCTATAATTCATATGCAAATTATACTAAAGTTGTAATAAATATTTCTTTTCTACTTTGAGGCACGAGCAATAAGTGCATATCTGGTTCCTCGTTAAAGAGGGATGAGGGTCATTCAGCTTCATGTCTGCACAGGTTCAGAGTGTGAAACATCCAGAATCCAAAACCTTCACACCTCTGATCGACCGGCTGCACGTGACGTTGTCATGGAGATCAGGACTTCACCAGAATCTCCATGATGTGGTCCAGTTCGTTCAGGTCCAGCAGACACGACTGGAGGCTTCCCGCCGAGGAACGTGGCTTCATGTCGTCGTCGGGCCAGAAGGACACGCTGACCGGCCACAGGGAGCCGGCTGCCCAGGTGGACGGCAACTCCGAAGTCTCATACATGGACGTGTCGATGTCCTCGAAGATATCATCCAGGGCGAGGTCACTTAGGTAGCCCATGGCGCTTCCCGCATCGCTAAAGGTGTGACCGACAGCGTTGGGCGGAGGTTTCTGTAAATCCGTGGGGGCGGTGTTTGTCGGTTCGGGGGACGGCGGGGGAGACGGGCCTTCCGCGTCTCCCTCCGTGCAGCCAGGGCACGTGACCGACTCATCCTCCCTGAAGTCGTCCCTGAGGAGACGCCTGTCGGGGTTCACGCCACTGAGCCGCACATCCGTCCTGTCGCTCCGCATCTCCTCCTGGATCTGCCTGAGCGTGTTGATGAGGAGCACGGACCGCCGCAGGCTGAGCTCCACGCCGGCCTGGTAGTGCTGCAGCTTCTCCAGGCAGAGGCTGAGCACCAGCTGCCGCTGCTGCAGGTGGCCGGTGTCGGTCCTGGACCATCGGTCCCCTCTGTCCTCCTCCTCTGAGTCCTCCAACGCTGTGTCTGGCCTCTTGTCCTCCGTCGCTGCGGCATCGGGGAGCTGCTCGGCCTCAGCACCCTCCAGGCTGCTCCACTTCCGCTTCACACCTCGACCCAACATTGACCTGCAGCGATTCATAAAGATCATCAGGGAAAAAGCATTTGAACAACATGCTAACTGGGGGTGCGCCGATAAATCATCCTCGATTCCCTTAACTTTGGGGGATTAGCCGATGCTTATATGCGAAGCCGATCTTATCTACCTCTGTAAAGGTCTGAAAATCAAACACTGTCCTCTTTTGCTGTGAGAGACTGGCAGATCGACCCACCAGGTCTGCATGTTTGCAGTTAGCAATAGTCACCCCACTGTTGCCATCTCAGCAACTTTATTTCAATATTTACCATAGTTACAGACACAAAAATCAGTAACTGCCAAAATTGGAATCGACAGGTCAGGCATTTTAAAGATCAGCAATCGGCCAGAAAAATGCAATCGGTGCACCTCTAATGCTAACAAATGATCATATCTGCAGTCAGACAGCTAAATATTAATATGTCAACCTTCTCAAGGCCAAAATTCAAATTCATTTCAAATTCAAAATACTTAATTGGTCCCAAAGGGTAATTAAATACTGTTGTCACTCATATTAATTCAAAATTTCTAGAAAGAGTTATTGCAGCTAAAATGGCACAAGTTTAGTTTTTCTGCTGCGACAGGCTGCTGTGGTTTCTGAGGTTTTCCTATTTGAAATGTTCAGTAGTTTAAAACATCCTGTCAAAAAATGTGCTTCATTAGCAGTTCCATTAGTCAGTGTTCTGCTAAAACTGGTGAAATGGACTTCAAATTTTGATCACCATACCTTTAGAACAGTATGTCTGCTTATGATACACTAAATTCATAAATAAATAAAAACAACATATAAAATAAATATATAAAAACAAAACTTGCCTAGAATCCAACAGGCTACTTCAACAAATTAGCTACATCTGATTGAGTACTCAGCAGCAAAAGCTGAAATCTTGTCAATACTAACATAATCAGAGACGAGCATTGTAACAACAAATCGCGATTTCTGTCACGTTTTTCCATGACAAAGTAGAAAAACATTATAATTAGAGATGTGCCAATCAGGTTTTTTCCTGCCGATTCCGATCACCCATGAGGGCCGATCACGGCCGATCACCTATACCGATCACATAATTATTATTTTTTTAATTATAAGCACTACCGGTTACATTATGTGGAAAAAGGAACCATGAATTCACCTTAATTTAGACAAAAACTTGTTTTTAATAACTTTTTCCAATCAAAAAACAAAGCAGGCATTGTGCAAATTGTACTTTTTTTACTGCAGTGAGCCTCGATGTAGCCAAACTCCGTCAAGTATGGCATTGTTTCTATGCCATATTAGATTCGTCATGTTTATTGCATTTTGACGTGCTTCACCCCGAGGTAATTTTCCGCCGCAACACGCAAACTTCCCCATTCACTCAGTGCGTTATAGTTCCACATCGCTTAGGATTTGTTGCTGCGCGTTTGCGCAGAGTGAAGGAAAGAGGAGACCAGCTGTACAGGCAGGCTGGGAAATGAGATGCAGGTGATCGATTTGTGTTAACGGCAACAAGAGACCGTGATCGGCGATCACCGATCAAACACTTTTTCAAGGAAATAGGCCGATTATGATCGGTGGCCGACCGATTGGCACACCTCTAATTATAATTTACCAAAAGTAAACAATTTTACCAACTGCTCCAAACATGCACCCACTTCACCCTGAAACACGATGGAAACTGCCAAACATTCACCGAGTTTTCCATCAATGGCTTTTTTTATGCCCATTTTGAAGTGTTGTGAAATAACTTCCTCGAAATCATCAAAAACGTTTTTGCGCTCCTAAAAGGTTGTTTACGGCCCTTGCCAAAAAGAGTTAGTGCGTCAAAGGGGAGACGGAAACACGTTAGCTAAATAAGTTCTGATGTAGCAAACTTTCCCATCCACTGGTGGGTTTGTGCCTTACCAGAGGCATGAAACTCCAAACTTCCAGCTCGGAGGGGAGGCCGGTGAGGCTGGAGTGGCTGGCTGGAGGCACTCTAGGCTGGGTTGGGAGCTGGTGCTGGTGAACGGCTCGGAAACATTTCAGAGTCCAAACCTCCAGCTTGGAGGGGAGAACTCTCTCCATTTTTTCTGAAATGTGTGGTTCAGTCCAGTAACTTGCAACAACCTCTACATCTTGTTTATTACAGCCACACGGAGCGTCAACGTCTAACAAAATTAGGCTTTGCGTAGCCTGGTTGATTTGTTACAAACCAGTAGAAGCACACCTAATTCAAATTTACTTTTAACATAGTAACTGAGACTGAAGTGAAGGTGAAGGTTATCCTCCCTACATTAAAAACATTCAACCAAAGATACAGTAGAATAAATTTTGGCCCATAGTGAATTTTCTTTTTTTGTTTGTCTGAAAAGTCGCAAAATATAGCAACAAAGTCACTAAGTTGACAACAGCGGGGTGACTGTTGTTAAAGCTGCAGTATGTAACTTTATAAAAAATATATGTTTTTTACATATTTGTTAAAACTGTCACTATGTTGTGACAGCATAAAATAAGACACAGAATCGAGCTCCTCTGCCTTCTCCCAGCGCTAACAACAGAAATAACCAATCAGAGCCAGGAGGAGGGTGTTAGCTCTGACAATCATCTTGTGTATGTGCTACCCACACCTTCCCCCTTGCTCTTTGCGATGCTATGTGTCTTCCTGATAGCAGAGCCCACCGTGAATGCTCAGACTAGTTAGCATTGCCACCGATGACGGAGGATAAACAGATTTCCTCGGACTTTAAGTTGTTTCTTCGCCATTAGCACATTGAGCAGCCTGTGTGTGAAGTTGATTGACAGTGCTAAGACCCTCCTCCTGGCTCTGATTGATTGTTTTTCACAGTGCATTTCTGCAGAAGGCTGGATTTTTTTTCACAGATTGTCTGTCTGTCTCATATTAAAGTGTCACGACAGGGTGACAGCTTTAACAAATATGCCTGCACACGCGCATGAGCAGACCTGCACAGCAGGTCTGCCAGTGGCAGAGCAAAAAGGGACAGTGACTGATTTTCAGGCCTTTGCAGATCGGTGGATAAAATCGGTTTCACGTATGCATTGGCCAATCGTCGATCACCCAATAAATTAAGGAAATCAGGGCCAATTTATTGGTGCGCAGCTTGCAGGATGGCTCAGAACAAAGCATTTCCAGGTGTTAAAATGGCCCAGTCAAAGTCTAGACCTGAACCCAATTGAGAAATCTACAACAAGACCGGAAATTCTATCTGTACAGTCTCTAAATGTGCAGTTATAATGTCAACACTCTTCACCCAAAAAAACTGTTTATCTGTTTAATGTCAACACTCTTCACCCAAAAAAACTGTTTATCTTTTTCCTTTTGTTTCATAATTACGCATCACTTCCTGTCGGTCTGTCACATAAAATCCCAACAAAAGAAGTTGTCATGTGAAAAAAAAAAGTTCCAATGGTGTGAATAAATGGATGTGAAGGCTCCACTGATGAGATTCAGTGGGCACAAACTTTGAGCTCTGCATCCAGCTTACGTAAGAGTCCCAGCCAAACACATTACAGTTTGTCTTTTAAATCGGAGGCGCTCTGCTAATGTGCAAACATCTGACCTGCTGCTGCTGCTGCTTCTACTGTACATGAGCGGCGAACAAACTGTACCAGTGGCCGGGCTGGACGTGTGTGTCTCCTCCATACAAGACGTGTTACTGAGAACATTTGAAAGGTTGTGACTCACTGTCAGACACCCTGCAGGCTGACAGACTTTACTCATCCCTCAGTTATCCACGGTTCTCCCTCAATTCATTTGCTTTTACAAGTTACACGAAGCTTACCCTGTAAGTTTGGCCACCCAAACCCAAAGATTCAAGTTTCTGTGGAAAGATTTGATGAAAAATAATAATAATAATTTAAAAACAAAAACCCGAAACCGAAATAAAAGGAAGCCTAGTATTTAAAACACTATTTACACGTACCACCTGTAAATAAGTCCAGTTCGGTCTGCAGCCTTTTTCTATCTGCCTAGAACGCAGTGAGAACACAGCTGACCCCTTCCCCACTTTAGTGAGAACACACTGGCTCCCCTTGAAATTCAAGTTAAAAAAAAAAAAAAAGCAGCAAAATTTGCAAATAATTGTAGCAAAATTAATCTTTAAATATAACAACCTTACGTGCCCTTGACACTCTTCATGTGCCGTACAAATCCGTCGTGTCCTCGGCTCCTTTTCGTTCCGCCGCGGCGCTTCGATACTACCGAGATCCGGAGTGTGAGGAATGTGCAGTCCATCCCCAGTAGCGGGGGAGGGGGCGGAGCTTCGGGGAGTGGGTCGCGGGACACCGGGACTCACGGGCGGAGGAGATTGACTCGCTCATACGTCTGTCAAGCCTCCGCCTCCGCCACTCACGGGGCAGCGAATGTGCGGCGGCTCGCTAAGCGGGGAGGACTGCTGATGCCTTCAGGGCCCGCTCGGAAATAATAGAATTCATGTCGGGCCGCACGTGTGCGGTCTCATCAGACGATTTTTACCTTTACATTGTTAAATACGTTTTTTTTTAGATCTCTAGACAATCTATAAATACATATTATTATTGTTGTTGTTGTTATTATTATTATTATTATTATTATTATTATTATGGCCTGTTTAGTATTTATTTCATTTTATCACTCCCGACGTTTTATTCTGGTAATGCTACGAGCTAGAAGCGTTCAGTAAAGTCAATCAAACTCCCTTTCGGTTGCCTACAGGGCCGCCCCTAAAGGGAGGCCGTGACCATCCCTGGAAAAAATACTGCGAACCCCATTGCTTATTACCCCTTAAGCGAATACGTTCGGTATCTATCAGTGCTATAGAATCTGAATACGCGAGACTAACGTAAGATAAGCTTTATTACTAACGTGAGGGCGGGGAGGGAGAGAAACTATCATGAGAGTGGGCGACACAACACGAGATTTTTACGGGAAAATAATAATAAGGGGGCACGGCGGGAAGGGGTTTTAAAAAACGGTAGTTTCTCGGTCAGAACGGGAGATTTGACAGGTATGTAAATTGTGAAAAACTTACAGCACTGGGTGGTATCTTTAGCAAACCACAAACGTGCAAACAAATCATGCATTTGTGTAAGAAGAGAACTTGAAAACCTGAAGAGTTGCAATGAAGGATAAAAAGTACAAGAGCACTAAACCAGTTTTACCATCCACCCAATTCATGAACCCGCAGGCTTATTCAGAGTCCAGTAATTGCTCTTCAGGTCAGAAACTTGTTTTACCGAGTGAGCAATTAAAATTATACATTTAATTTAAAAAACACACTCAAACATTTGCGTCCAAAAACGGTTCAAAATTATCGCGCTGGAAATATCTAGAAGGCCTAGAATGCTGCAGTGAGCACCTGAACGCAGCATTTTAAAGAGACAGATGACTCAGAATGGAAGAGGAAGGACGTGACCGGAATAACAGGAAAAGGCACTCACCAAATAAGGCAATTCTGGTTCATCACATTTTCACCTCTGCTGTTCCCTCCACGCTAGGTTCTCTGATCTATCTCTTGAATATAAGCTGTTGCCTATTGTACTTTTGTAAGGAAATACAGACATTTGAAAGCCAGAATATCACAGCAGCTCTGGTCTTTTGGCCTTAATAGTATGACTGAAATGAAAGCTTAAAAACAACACAAACATATCTCACTTTTATTTCTGTCAGGGTCATTAAAGTCATTAAATACTAGTTGGACTTTGTTGCAAAAATAAAATAAAAATAAAAATAAATACTTTTCAATCTTTGCTTATTCAAATTTATACATTTTACCCAAATGTGTGACCAGAGGTGGGCAGAGTACGCAAAAAAATTACTAAAGTTAAAGTAACACTACTTTAACATATTTTGACTGAAGTAAGAGTGAAAAGGCATTTGGTCAAAAGTCTACTCAAGTAATGAGTAACTGATCCAATTATCAATCATTTAATATTTAAAAATTACATCAAAATATAAAGTTAAGTGAAAAGTTTGATATTCTAAGGATCAAAAGTACAATCATTCATATAAGTAATACAAAATAACAAAATCAGGCACAATCATTTGTTTTTCCAAATCAGTTTCTTCAAATATAAAACTTATGAAACTTTAACAAAAACTGGAGGTGTGTATCTGTGTTGGTTAAAACATGTTTGTTTTTCATTCAAGGTTTAGAGAATCCAGAAATTTGGCTCAAGTAAGAGTAGAGATACTTCATCATAACATTTCTCAAGTAAAAGTAAGGTCACTGTTGTGATTTTGCAAATGTGCTTATTTTGTTTGCCAGTGGAGTAGCTGACTGCTCGGGCTGTGAGGTGTTCATTGTGTTCAGAGACGGCCTGGGGGAAGAGACGGTTTCTGTGGTAGCTGGTTTCAGCAAACTGCACCGACCTGAAAGGTAAGGGTATATAAACAGCATGTGTCCAGAATATGTGGGGTCTGCAGAGATGTTAGCTGCCGTTTTCCTGACGCCGGACCAAAACAGTACAGAATGATAACGAGGATTCAATCAGTGATGTAAATTTTTTTAATGTTATTGCAGACAAAGGAAACAAAATGAGAGCAGAAAATGACCTCAAACGATTCAAAATGGCAGCAAAGACCTAAAAGATTTGGGAGAAAATGTAAAATGCTCTAATTGATGGAAGGAGAGCCACACACTGAATCGGTTATCAAGTCCTGGGTGATCAGAGCAGGTTTATAGTTAGCGACTACTGCAATAATAACATGTCGAATTTATGAAACCGAGCTACAAGCAGGATAACTTCAAAAATTCCCCACCTTTGAAAAATGTGTAAAAGATTGTGATTTAACATTTATTAAAAGTATTTTATTTTTGCTCTTCATATGAGAAAGAACCAAGCTTTACTTAATGAGTGTTTTTATAAGTAGCCCTTTGTTTCAACATTCCTGATTAGGAAATTTGTTAGCTGTCTGTGAGGAGTTATTAATCGCATCTTGGTGCAAGATCGACTGTTTGGTATTTGGTTACACAAATCTTGGTGTGTAACATCTAAGGCTGTTTTCAGTTCCCTTCTTAGGGCCGAGCCAGAAGCAGACTTTGTTTTTTTTTTTGTTTTTTGTTTTTTTTTTTTCATTTGTTGCGGTTTGCTTTCACATCGAAGCTGTGGAACTGAATCACAGCACTCTGAGCTGGAAAACCTCTGCCCTGCTGTGAGGAGTGGCTCCTCCTCATGAACACACAAAAGCCCAACTTTCAAACTCGTCTTTTTAGACAAGTTTTTTTTTTTTTTTTTTTTTTTTAAAAAGGAGCAATTTTTTTCTTTAAAGAATGCAGACACAGCCATTTACTGAAGAGCCTGTTAATCCCGTTCCTCCACTTTCTGAGGCGTGGGATCAAATTTCTTTGTTTTTCAAGCTCTGCTCCCAACGTGTGTGTGGAACTGACCGCTGTAAAGATGTTTTATGCTTATTTATTCTGTTATTTTGAGCACAACTGGATGTGACTGCATACCTTGTGTAATTTTAGGGATAAGACCAAATGCTTCCAGATATCCCCGCGCTTTGTTCTGTTCTGATTGGGGGTTTTTCCTTCTTTTTTTGCTGACTCATCAAGAGGCCTTTTATCTGTTTTTGCACCCAAAAGGCAAATCGAAGCGAACAAAGCCACATGTAATTTCATGAATAAATGTACTTTTTCAGTGCCGAGGGATGCCGATGTAACTTCCTTTCTGATGTCTTTAAGAAACGTTGCGGTCTCGGGCTCACCTGTACCGTGAACGTGTGGTGCGGTGAGCGAGCAGGTCAGCCGTCTGCTCTGTTGATCCTCTGCATATCTCGTGCAGCATGTCATAGTTCGACATCATGTGACGGCACGTGAGGGCAAAGGTCTGGAGCTTTCTGCTCCAACTCATCCTGACTTCAGGAAAACACTCAGAGCTTGGAGCAACGTTCAGGATCAGCTTCACTTTAAGTGGCTGCAATCAAATCATTTGTGTGTGATTTCTTGAATAGCAAGTTCTGTAATTGTCCTACTTGAGATGTTACACATTCAGTGGCTTGGAGAAAGTATTCACACTTGATCTTTTTTCTACATTTTGCAACATCAAAACCTCAAATTCATAAGTCGAATATGCATTCTGATGAGGCAGATGATACCTTTCTGAAAACATTTTTCATTTTTTATTAATGGTCTGATGTGATATTTTTATTTTAAAAGTTGTGTTTTCTTTAGCCAGAAGTGGAAAATAATCATAATACACCAAAATACATTCTTTCAAACATCCATCTGTGTATAATTTATGTGTTTCACTCAGTGATAAAGTTCCTGAAAATATTGGATTTTCCAATAATATTCTAGTTTATTGAACGGATCTGTAAAGCTGTATAGAATTGAAGTTTTATGTTTTTAATGGATAAAATTTGAATATCATCACCTTCCTAAAATATTGGAGAAAAACAGGTGGTGATTTTTTTTTTCTTTTTGGCCAAAATAATTTTTTGGGGAAAAAAACACAAAATTATGATTTAGGCAGTTATTATAGGAAGGTGATCATATGTGCCGTGCTGCTTTTACTCTGCTAACTCTAAATAAAATCCAGTCCAACAAATGGATTTTTACTAGGGAGAAGTTCTTTAGACATTTACAGCAGGATTGGTTTATAACACTAAAAACACTGAGGACAAAGGACAAGTTTCTGAGTTTCAAAAGTTGAAAATGTTCACATTTCATTTTAAACCTCAGAAAATCTCAAAATGTAAACCCTCAAATTTCAGAAGTTTTTTTTGTAAAGAATTTCTGAGATTAATCTCAAAATTTGAGGGTTTCTTTTTTCCCCTAGTGGATTTCCAACTTTTCAAACTCAGAAATTTCAGTGTTTTTTCTAGAAAATTTCTGAGACTGATTTAAAAAATTTGATGTGTTTTTCAGTGGAAATTTGCTCCTCAATGGCCTTAACATGCCGTTGAACCATTTTCCACACTTCAAGCATTTCAGTGGGACTTTAACATCTGATACAAGCATCTGCTGCAGAGCTGCAAAGGAAAAAGTCAGGAAGCAAACAACGCACTTTAATAGTTGCACCTTTTATTATAAAAAATATGTACAAAGATGCTACAATGTTTTTTTGATATAAAAATGCATACATTTTACAAAGATAATTACGTCTTTGAAGTTCTAGCTCCTATTCAGACTAGAGTGACATCCTTCAGGAGTGTTGTGGTAAGGTATTCAGCGTGTTGTAATACTGTATTTTAATCAATACATTTCATTTGCCTGAGTTCATGTTTTATTCACCATAAGAAGCAATTTGGGAAGAAAAAAAAAAAGAAAAAAGAAAAAACGGTTTTTGTTTTTCTACAGATTTAGAGAAAGAACTGTTTGCATAATGGAATTTAAGGACATTTGAGTAGTTATATGGTCATTATGAAACATATGACAGAGCTGCATAGTAACTTTATTATTAACCCGGTTATTATTGTTTTTTTTTTGTTTTTTTACCAATAGTCATAAAAATTAGGAATAAATAGGTACTGCATTTAAAACCGGGAAAATAAATTTTTTTCCTCGATAAATACAATTTCACCAGGCCTGGTGGTTGAATTGATACGTCAATGTGGCATGTCTGTACCTAGATAAAATAAATACAATAAATAAACAATAAATTAGATGGGTTAACACAGAGGATTCCTCATTTGTAGCAACAAATGAGGAAAAAAAAGAAAAAGAAAATATGGCTTCTTGATGCAGTTTTCCCCCAGATGCTTTAGGAAAAAGAGAGAGAGAGGAAAAAAAAGCTGCTTCTTACCATTATTGGGTCTGTATTAAAAGCGCAGCAGCCAAACTACTTCATTTGTCACTTGGATACTGTAAACTGAAAAGAAAAAAAAAAAAAAAAACTCCTGAGCCACGTCTGGTTTGGTGGCTGGAAGTGAGTTCCTGCTCTGTGGTGAAGCTTCAGCAGAAATGAAAGAGCGGCGTGTCGACAGTCCACGGGAAGACACCGTCTCCAGTCCGGCTACATTAAAACCTTTAAAAACCGCTTGGGACAGAAAATAAGGATATCAAATGATGCTCGCAAAATCCCCCCTCCCACACCCACCCCCTGACCAATCCCAGCAAGCCGTATAATGCAAAAAAATATATTTCTATATACACATACGTACATTTACATATAATCCATTCATAACTGCTCAAATCTCTAGGAAAATATGCATTGATTCATAGATTTGGATTTACAATTTGTTCTGTTTCGGTGCATGTAGTGTGGCGAGTTGTTCCTTGGTCCATGTAACAATAAATAGAGCTGGACGTAAAAAAAGGCAAGAGTCGGACCAGAAGGAGCTAGAACGAGACGGAAACGACAGGACGTCAGAATGCATCGCGGTGTAGGTAATTATCTTTGCCTTCTCACAGACAGTCGCAGGTTTTGGACATTTCTTAACCCTCCCGCGGTCTTAGCACGATGCACAAGAGGATGTTGGCGGTTGGAGAGAGGGGAAGGGAAAGGGAAAAAAGATTTAAAAAAAAAAAAAAAACTCTCAAAAGCGCACAGGGGTCAGTGTGACCCCCACGCGTGACAATGTAAAAAAAGCTTGTGGCATCCAAATGACCCAGTTTCTTAAGACCGCGGGAGGGTTTGACAAAGCGGGACGCTAACTTTGCGCCCTGGTCATGTAAAAACCCAAAAGTCATTCACACCTCTACAGTCTGAAAGCGGACCATCTCCATGATTACCCCCCACCCCCTCGCTCCCCACCTTGTTCCCAAAACCTGGAAGGATCTGTAACATCACCACCAACACGCACGTTGTGCTGTGCATAGTCTGGGATTGCTTTCAGGAGCCCACGATGATCTCCATGATGTGGTCCAGTTCGTTGAGGTCGGACCTGCAGGTGGCGCTGGAGCTCAGCGCCGTCGGCCCGTGAGAGGACAGGCTCTCCAGCAGGTCGTAAGGCCCCATTTTGGGGGTGCTCTGCATGCCCGTAAGCACCGTGTCCAGGTCGTAGTAGGACGGGTCCACGTCAGAGAACAGCTCCTCCAGTGCCGGGTCGGGGGGCGGCGCCGGGTGCTTGATCTCAAAAGTCCCGAAGACCTGCTCCCCTGTCCTGGAGTCCGCTCTCAGGTGGTGCCGCTCGGCGTCCTCGCCTTCCGACGCGCACTCCTCGCTGTCCTCCTCCTCGTCCTCGTCGCAGTCGGCGTCCTCCTCGTCGTCCTCCCAGCAGGGCCCCATCCCGAATGGCCCCGCCAGGTAGGATGCCGAGGACAGCTGAGGTGAGACGGGCGACAGGGACGACATGGCAACCTCCGCCTCGGCGTCCCCGTCCATCACCACCTCCTCCGAGTGGTAGCCCTCCTCCAGCCCGGACACGGAGAAGGGTTTGGGGCTCTGGCCGGCCTGTGCCGCCGCCGCCGCCGCCTCAGTCTGTCTGCACAGCACCTCGGTGGCCACCAGGCGGTCGGCGGGGCACTGAGCGGCCGCCAGGGCCTGGGTCATGATCTGCCAGGTGCCGTCCTGGGTCATCTCCTCCTGGATCTGCCGTACTGTGTTGGCGATGAGCACCGAGCGGCACAGGTTGGGCTCCACAAGCATGTGGCAGAGCTGCAGCTTGATCAGTGACATGTCAAGCAGCGACTGCCGCTGCAGGCTGTAGGATGACGACAGTGTCCTGGCTGCGGCGGGGGACGGGGCTGGGGCGGCTGAGGGGCCCTGATCACCGCCACCGCCGCCACCACACACCGCCTCCTCTCCTGAGTCGGAGAACTTGCGCTTGGTGCCCTTCGGGAACATGATGTCTCACTGCTGCGGGAAGGGAGGGAAGAAAACGCAGAGTGAGAACTACTGACAGGAACTCATTAGGGACAAATTCACAACCACAAAGTGTTTCAGAGTTGCACTAGCTAATATAAGTGAGGAGAAAACTGTGCTTTGAAAAAAAAATAGTCACACCTCTTGACTTTTTCACACTTTATCATGTTACTGTCATAAACTTCAGAGTTTTAGTGGGATTTACTGGGAGCAGAATGGAACTGAACTGAAAACAATGCAGAAAAGTTTAAAAACTATGCATTTGTATTCAGCACCACCAGTCAATACTTTCCCTCCAAATATAGCTGCAATTCTTTTGTGGTTCGTCTCAAACAACTTTGAACATCTAGACGAGGGATGCACGACATCAACCCCAGATTCATCGTATCTGAGGTTCATGCTAATTTATTCTACGGTATCTCTAACTCTATCTGCCGATATTAACCATTTAAAATATTTGTATTGGACCAATAAATAAATCTGGGCCGATATTAACGACCGATATTTAATTCCATTTGTTGCCGTCTGTGTCTGGAGGGGTGATGGAGGTTGGTGATGTCGCATTTGCTTGGTCGTGTGAAAGCGATAGTGATGCAGCAAAGGATTGTGGGGAGTAAGTGGTGAAGTCAGCACTGTGGTTGTTTTTTTTTTTCAAGGTGTCAAAATGGTAGTGAAGTCTAAATCTAAAGTGTAAATATCAGTTATCGGGTCTAACGGCAGTATTGATATCGGATACTGATATCGGCACAGACTGGATATCATCACATCCCTGATCTAGAGATCAAAGTTCTCGTCATTCCTTCTTCACAAAGTAGTCTCACCTCCGTCAGACTGATTCATGAGCAAATTTTAACTCAAATTTTCAAACATTTTTTTCTTTAAATTTTGGTGTGGACTTTGACTAGGCCATTCTAAATCATGTATATACTTCAATCCATTACACTGTAACTCGCTATGTTTACAGTTGTCCAGTCTCAAACTTTTCGCATTAGACTTTCCTCCAAGATTACCTTATATTATATTATCAATCTTAATATAAGTTAAGCTATTTTAACTACTTCAGGTTCCATGAGAACATTAAAGGACGTCATTATAGTACAACTGTTCTACTAAATGTCACTGGTGAACTGAAGTGTCCATTTTGATAATGGAGTCACTTTTTGTGTTTGACAGCTTGTAGCAATAATTGTGGGGGGGGGGAAAACATCACACATTCTTGCAATAGTTGTGATAAAAGTTGAAAATCTAACACTACATCCCACCCTGAACACATTGCTTCTGCTGTGAAACATAGTGGTGACAGAGTAATGAAGAGGGGACGATTTTCTTTAGCGCAGGGGAGACTGGTCAGAAAGAAAACCCTGTTAAAGGGGCGGTGTTATGCATTTTTCAGGCATATAGTGACGCATAGTGGCTTTTTTCCAGCACATCCCAAATGTTACTTTCAACTGTTATGAAAATTATATATATATATATATATAAACTTGACTTAAAAGAAATATGACTTCGTATCTTGATGCCTTGAAATTGGGCCTCTGTCCCTTTAAGAAGCTCCTGTTCTTTCTGACACTTCAGGAAGTCATCACAACATGGCTTCTCCATTATGCTGCTTACAGCCGTTCTTAGGGAGAGAAGTAGTTCATCTACCAAACTCTAGAGCTATGGGTAAAAAGGTGGAGCTTTGTATTCAGGCTCCCCAAACGGTTGCCGTGGGAGATTCAAGAATTCCTCAAACACACATGAAAGAATCAAAGCAACATACTAGGTATGTTTTGATGAGGGAATAATAATAAAACATGATGTAAAGCCCAAAGACTGTCAATTTTACATAACACCAATCCTTTAAGACTGCATAAATCTTGAAACTGGAGTAGATTTTCATTTGGAAAACACTATTATTTTCATCCTACTTTACAATTTTGCCCTACTTTGCCTTGCTCTTTCACATTAAATCCCAATAAAACACTTTAAAACGGGAAAAACCTGTAAAATTCAAGGGGTGTGATTACTTTCATGAGGTACTGCAAGTGTCATGTAATTACTCAAATTAGTGACAAATGTAATGAGGTTAGAGTGGTGTAGTAATATCTGTGTGGACAGGAAGAAATCTGCTTAAAGCAGTTGTGACATTACAAATAACCAGCAAAAAAAAAAAAAAAAGAAGCTGCAACTCTGAACTACAGTGATAAGTAAATGGTTGGGTTTGGGATTTCCTTAAAAGTTTGCTATACCTTTCCTGTTGAGAGGCACAGGCAATAGCAATGCAGCTCGGTCCCAGCTGCAGCGCTTCAAGTACTTTTGTACGTGCGACAAGCAGCTTTTGTTCAGCACCATTTCTGCCCATTTTAGGCCAGTCTGAAGCAAGACTCCTGCTGGGCGGAACAACCACACTTTTAACAGACCGCTGAGCCACCGAAAATAGCATGGTTACCGACTAAATGCGGACGCTGCATCAAAATAAGCACAGACTACAGAGAGCTTTGTCAGTAAACACAAACAGCACTCAGGTTACAAGTATCAGTGAAATGATACTGGTTCACATGGCAACCTGTGATCAAGAAAAAAAAAAGTATATATCTGCTGATCAATACGGTGCATCAAATCAGTAAAATGACAGAACATGAAAAATAAAGACATTTGTAATTTATTGTATAACACACCACTGTGACTCAGTGATATTTACAAGGGAATCAGATTTCCAGGCCTACACACGCAAAGACTTTAAAACTAGTAGAACAAGATTTTCACTTTCTCTTCACTGAGGAGGGGGTGGAAAGGGAGAGAGAGATAGAGGGAGAGAAAGAGAGAGAGAGAAAGAAAAAAGTCAACTTCCTTGTTGAAATACCACTTCAACATTTCTTTACAAGAGGAAATCAACACTGTCCAATAATAATTTAAAAAAAAAAAAAAGCCATCTGACATGATGGAATCAAACAGAAGGCTGAGCGCTGAGCTGCATTTTAGTTTTCCAGACTGAAAAACAGTGTCCAGCCGCGTCTCCTCTGTAAAAACCTGTGGGTAGGGCATTTAGGTCAATGAAGCCACTTGTGCTAATGTTCCATTCTTGATGTTTTTTTATGGTCATTTAATTAAAAAAAAAAGTAACATATTTCTGAGTAAAATCGCATGTTATAGAAAAAGAACAGCAGATGAACTTTCTTTGGAAAGCAAAGTGAAACTAAAACGCTCTACAAACACTCTCATGGTAACAGTCACAACTCTGTGCCAGGCGGCACGCTCTTTCTTCCTTTAAATGTAAATTATAGGATGCCACGATTCTGCTATTAAGCAAACACCTCAAATTAAAACAATATACAAGAAAATATGGAATTAGAGCCTAATTTCTTCTCACAAACCACAAACTTTCACTCTAATTACACCAATAAAATGGATACACACAGTATGAAAAACAATATCACTGTGTTACACTGATCAGGTGAGTGAGCCAAATCAGCAATATTTCAAGTTATAATTAGAGATGCACCCAAAAATCAGCTGGTGACTATAGCACTTTTTTTTTAGCTTTTCTGTAGTCAATAGGTTATTTTCCAGTCAAAAACTCAAAAAATCTTTTTTCCCCCCTCCAAATCAGTGTCCTCAACATACCTAAGCACAACCAGTTTGCACTAACAACCAGCCCCGTTTAGTCCACTTTAATCAAACTCCAGTCCGTGAGCCTAGAAAGCCTGGTTTGTTTGGGGAGGTGTGAATGAGTGATCGACCTCTGATGCAGACCAAAAAAATGCTAACTTTGGTCCGCCTAAAAGCTTAGGTCTCGGTTTGGTTGAAGTGAAGTCTGGTGCGGTTTGAATGCATATGTGAACGCCAAGCAGACCGGAGAACACTCCACACGTGCTATAGCACAGGGCTTTCTGGGTAAATACAACGGAAACAAACAGAAGAAAGGGCTTACATTTTTGTTTACATTTCACGAAGAAGGAAGTTGCGCTCCTTGTCTTCTTTAGAGGTTTTCATATTTGTTTCCTTCAATGGTTCGTGGTGCAGCGCCACCACAGGTGAGGAGGTGAACAGATTTTTCAAAGATTTGATTCGTTTGACGCAGTGAACAGCAGCAGCTGAAAATGTAACAAATGCTGCAGTTTCGGTTCCCAATAAAACTAAGTCTACCGGACTGTAGAGTGGACACACTTACTCTGGGAAAAGAATGCCAATATTAGTTATTCTCAATATTAGTGAAGCACTCAAAAACTAAATAAGGAGTAAAGATGTAAAAGGATTCAGAAACAATTATTTTTTGTCTGTCACCTGCGTTTTACATTTAGTAATGCCAACCACAATATGGCAACGAACATAAGATGCTAAAGTATGCCTGAAGTATTAACTCAAAATCTCTCTCACTCTCTCACACACACACAGTGGGATGTCACTGCTGCTGCCGATATAAATAATTAATGCTGGCACATGGCAAGAAGGTACAGCTCTTAAAGAGAACTACACAAAGCTTTAAAAAAAAACAATCAGAATTCAGCCACAGCTCTGTGATTGGTGCATCTCTAGTTATAATCTATTTACATCAATGGCTCCAACATACACAGAAAAGCCTTTTGAGTCCTTCCTTGCCTAAAATGATATTTCCTGGCAATAGACAAGATTAGGATAAAAGTCATTTAAAAAGATAACCAGAGAGCTAAAACACAAACAGTGAGAAAATAATCATAGATGTGTTAGCAAAATATGGCAACAATGTGTGTGAGAAATAAAACAGAAATCAAAGACAGCCAGGAAGTCACGTTGCTAAAGTTGCCACGACTCTTAAAATGCACTTCCGGTGGTTTGTACCACATTAAATCAGCCCCACATGTATTACTGTTAAAACTCTCTCAGCTATCAGTTCCTATTGCTGACACTACCTGGGTAACTGACAACAATTAAATCCCTCCAACTAACTAAATTTGACTTTTTGATATATTTTGGATTTTTATCTGTATAATTCTAAAATGGTCCTAATGCCAAAGCAACTCAATAAAAATTGCTCTCGCTTTTCATAAAGGTTCCATAAATATTACATTGTGTTGTAAAGGAACCCGTTTAAAAAAGTCTAGATTCTTAATATCAAAAAGTTTAGTTTAGCAACAAAAGCAAATTGAAACAGATGCTAACTTAGTGCTAGCACAGGCTAACTGTTAGCTAGGCACAGTACTTTTGGAGTCTTTACTCATGCATAGTCAGTAAGAGTGTGATGTCAGCAAGATGGATGATGTCTTTATTATTCATGTCTTTCACACAACTACCATAATCAGAGCTACTTCCTGTCTTACTTCAAAATAAGAGTCCCAACTCTCAGGGGGTGAAGTTTAAGGCACCGACTTTGAAACTGGGGGGTTCTGATAATAGCTTTGATTAAGACAGCAACTAGATTGCACTTTGCGCTAGACTGCATTTGAATATCACAAGATGACATGGTAGAAGACATACATATAGCCTTATTTAAGGCTATATGTATGTTCTAATACAACAAATTCAGAAAAAATATAAAATACTCATTCAATTTTGTTTTCTGCACCCCCGACTGCAAACCAAAAATGATAAAAAATTTGACCAGCCAACACAGGTGTTTTAATGCCGATTTTCTCTATTTTTAATTAGAGCTAAATTGTTAGAGAAATTAAAATGTTTTTTCAATGTAAAATATTAAACTGAACATAGGGTATTTGTTTTTTAATTGTTTTTTTAATTGAAATTATAACCTTTATTCAAATCGGACTTTGGTACACTCAAAGCAGTTTTAACTAATTTGTTAGACTTAGTTAAACAAATTAACTAAGTTTGTACCACTTTTAGTACAACTCAGAATGGACTACATTTTACAGTATTTTATTTCGATCAAAAACAAAATACTTAAATCTCAGAGCCTTCATTACATTAAACTAGAAAAACCCTTTAAGTTCTGGAGCTATAATGATTTACACCTCCCATTCAGGGCTACTTTAATTTTAATTAAATACTGATTGCTAATTTTAGCAAATCATTTTGTTTTTTAAAACATTTAGTTGATTATTTTGGCTCAAATGAAAAACGTTTGGACTCTGGTGTCTTGGCAGCAACATTTATGGTGTCCAAACTCTTTTATGGTATTTAAATTTGCAGTTCATTAAGAGGATTCTACCATTGAGGATACTGAAAGCAAGACTGGTAAAGACACTTCCAGACAAACTTATTATGTTAAATATATTTCACGGACAAAGAAAAACCACACAGCAATTGCACATATTAGTTTTTTTAATCTCTACCTCTGTTACATTGAATAGGCTCCACTTCAAATGCCTAATTTGGGTGGCTGAGATCAAGATAATTAACATGACAATTTCATTAACATTTATTTTAGTACCATCTTCATACAAGTGATTTATATACAACTGAGGTTACTTCACGAAAGATTTTAACTGTTTAACCCTAAAATGGAGACTTGTATCGCACTCTCGCTGTATCCGGAACTTCTTTGAACAACACATATAGCGCTTGATTTTGATAATAGCAGGTCACTGATGCTTGGATTTGTTACCAACAGCATTATACGGCTTAGAATGTAAACACTAAAGTGTTTGTCGTCTACTGCTTTGGGGCCAAACAAAATACAGCCTCGCTTTACGTCAATGGCTCCTCGCCCGGCCCATCCCCCACCTCACTCTGAAAAACCAGCACTTTCGTATACCGCTGTATCGCTTGAATAAACGAGATTTTGAATACGGCAGCTAAAGTGCTTTCTCATTTCCCTGTTGTCGTTGTTGTTTTCTTAACGAATAACCGAATAAAAGCCAGTAGAGGTTAATATAAGAACATTTGAGAGCTGCTGGCCGTGACTGCCGCATGCTTTGTCTTTCCAGCATCAGAGCCACCGAGCGACAATGAGGCCATTTTGCGCTGGGAGCTAACAGCCGGCTAGCTAGCCTACGGTTCTGAACCGGGCTCACGGAGTGCTTCCAAGCTAACTGTTCGCTCACATTGTAAACAAGTTATCTACACGGAGTTGTGAAATTCTTGGCTTACGCCTAGTTTCATTTCGCAAATAAACGCTCCAAAGCACAACGCTAGGAAGCGGAAAGCTAATGAGCTAAAAGCGCCCACCCACCCATCCTCCTCGGTCCTTCCTCCTTTCTGGCCGAAAACAAGAGTTTTCGCCGCGACTGGGCTGTAAAGTTCCTAAAAAATAACAGCCGTTCACCCCAGTGCCTGCTTAAAAACACCGCTGCCGGTGGTTGGGTAGCCGTACTCACCTCGTGTTTGTGTTATTTTATTCCCGTCTCGGTCATAGGATCGACGGCAGAGAAAGCGGAGATCAGGTTCAGATGAGATCATTCATGCCACGGCTTCAAAAACTGAAGTACCTCCGTCCTGCTGCTGCTGCTGCTGCGGAGCGGACGGCAGGAGGGAGAGAAAGGAGGGGGAGGGGAGCCGACAAAAGCCAGCCATATGCCTGGGATTCCTCTCTAATGATTTCTCCCTGCTTTTCTCCTCGACTGACGCTTTTAACAAACAATCGAAAGCCGACTGTTATTTTTTTGTTTTGTGTAGTGTAGTGTAGTGTTTAAAGCCATGTATTGAATCATTTTAGTTGTCTTTGCTCATTTGAATCAGTTTCCACTGCGATTGTAACCACTTAACATTTAGAAAACATTAGTGAAGAACCGTACATATATCATGTAGTGATAAGTTACAAAATATTCTTCCCGGTAAACGTATTCACACCCCCGATGTTTTCTACATTCCATCATAACTATGAGTACAAAATAGTAAGTAATTTTTAAATGAAAAAGAAAAGCACTAGATTATCCCTTTTGTAATCATTGAAAACATGAAACATGGGTATGCATTTATTTTCATACCCCTATATTCTGATACCACTAAATGATTCCAGTTTATTCAATTGCTTTCAGAAGCAGTTCACCACTTTGGTCGCATGGAGCACTGTTCACCTCATCAAACTCAATTGAAAGAAAAGTACAACAAATCTATAAAATATGACTTCAAAGAAATTTGGCTTGTCGCTTACTGCCTTGAAATTGGATCTGTTTCTTTAATAATTCCTGTTCTTTCTGAAGCTCCGCCTTCAGGAAGTCATCACTACATCTCTCCTCTTTTAGCCCTTTAACAACGTTTTTACCAGTGAGAAGTAGCTAGTAGGAGGTGTTTGCTAATTGCCGCTGGCTAGTCTGAAGGAGCTGAATGATGTGCAGGGGATGGCTGCTCTGTAAGGCGGAGGCTTGGAAACTGCAGCTCCGAGCTGCACCACGAAGGTGTTGCCAGGTTCAACCAGCTGAATGGAGATTCAAGGCAACACTCCAGTTATTTTTTTTGAAGAGGAAATATCATTATAACATGATGTAAAGCTCAAAAAGTCAATTTCACATAATACTGCGGGTTTAAAAAAAACAACAAAAAACATCTGTTACAAATAGTCTAGGTTCAGCTCATTGTCTTTATTAAAATAAACCCTTAAAAATACAGTTTTGCAAGAAATACTTAAATACAAAAATTATACAAATCAATATAGTTATTCACTATTTACATTGTGCTGAACACTTTGAGGTATAGAACAAACTTCAAAGAAGGATCTTTGAACGATTAAACATGCAGATGTGTATCTCTAACAAGTCAAAACACAGCATCATGAAATAACAATTTGTTTGCAATATGTTAATTCAACCCTACAAGCAGATCAAACATCACTCTGCTTTTCTGATGCCCAACTCTCCATTTCAGCCTGTGCTGCTTTATTGGAATAGCAACAATATTTGACCTTTCTTGACTAATTAAAAAATAAATAAATAAATAAAAACACTAGGAGTGACCTAGTGCTGTTATGTCAATCTCAGATCTCAGAGCGTGGGCGGGGACTCCGCACCTGAGTCCACAGCCGGTCTTCTGCTTCTCAGAGCGCTCCTATAGACTAGCGGCAGCAGCAGCGCTCAGCAAACACCTGGTGGAACTGAGCTCCTCATAGAACTACTTCTCAGAGCAACGCTCCTAAGAGAGGGTTGTAAATGACATAATGGAGGAAGATTGTTGTGATGACCTGCTGACGGCAGAGTGTCAGAAAGAGCCGGAGCTGCTTAAAGAGACAGGGGTCAATTTCAAGGTGTTAAAATGCAAAGTCCAATTTATTTTAAGTTATGCTCAACATATACTGCATTTTTATAGGCAAGTAAAGGTGACATAGTTACTTGATTGTGGACTAAAACGGTACCATTTGCCTGGAAAATATATAATATCACATTTTTAACATAAGTTTTTATGAGTTAAAATGCTCTCTGTCATTCATGACGTGTGAACAGGCAGACACCTTATGAAAACAGATTTTCTATTAGAAAGAATGAATAATGTTTATAAATCAGCTTCCAGTAAGGAGGAAGCTACTCAAGAAACATTCATGGGTAGCTTCTGGCAATTAAAATCACGTCCTAACAGAAAATTAATCTCGCTCCCACTTCCCCCCACCCCCCACATACAGAAAAAGTATAAAACTGGATATAAGAAACCAGAGTGCTAATATCCAAAGTCTTACATTCCCGAAGCAAAATTACCGCTCATAAACACAACTTCCGGTAGTGTGTGTGTAGAGGAAGGAGGGGAACATTTTTTACCTCTTTCTACAAAGTTCCGTTTCGAGCATTTTCTATGTTCGGAGAATAAACGCAGGAGCACCGCCAGAGGTTTCTAGAAGCAGCAGCGTGCAGCGGACATTCACCGGCTGACTGACAGACAGCGAGACCTCCTGTTTAAGGCTTCGCCACGCTTTCAAAATTCTATTATAATTATTATTTATCTGTACACATGGCGAAGTGGGGAGAAGGAGACCCTCGCTGGATCGTTGAGGAGAGAGCCGATGCGACGAATGTCAACAATTGGCACTGGTGAGACAACATGAAAGGGTACTTACTGCCAGTTAGCTTTAAGCTGATGCTAACCGCACGCTTCGAGGTGGTTTTTCCTCCCAAACCGCAATTGTATCACATTCTTATAGTCAGGATAGATTGTTAGTCCCGTAATTAACTAAAGCAAAACGTTCTAGTTAGCAGTAAAGCTTTTGCTAATGTTGTTCAAGTTAGCGTCACATGTAGCTACCGAGGCTTTCCATTAGCTGTTCAGCAAAGCTAAAGCTGTGTCTGTTTCAGTTACATTCAGTATGCTATGTAGCTACGGAGCCAGTTTGACCATTTTGGTTATGCCCATAATGTAACTCCAGACTGCAATGTGACCATAAATTCTCCACAGTTTGTGGAAAATATGACTTTTTTTTACCCCCCTTTTATTATTTCGAAGAAAAATCTGATGTATCCCACAGCTTACCCTCACTTTTGATCTTCGAATAGATAATTACCTTTCATCTGTTAGTGAAATCCCTTGCAGTGATTTATCTCTGTGGAGAACCACATTGTTGTTTTTATGAACCAGTTCAGTTTTATTGCATTTGAAAATCAATACATCAATTAATGCTCTTAGATTTTCCTAGTCAGTAGCTCACAAATTTTGTGTTAGCAAAAATTTCTGAAGTACAAACTATTTTATCTAAAACAAATCATAAAATGAATTTTACATGATGCCAAGATCACGCTTGTAGTTTTAAATTTAAAAGTTACATTTTTAATTTCCTTTGCCCCAATCTACACTAAATTGTGACAAGCTGTGACTCCAAAATCTCATAAAATTGTTTAATATATTGCCCTAAAATGTTCAACAGGTGATCTTAGAATGATCTCCCCTTTTGCAGCTAAAATAAATATCAGCTAATAGACTCGTAATAGTCAATTTATTCAGGTAAAAGATCATATTTGTTACTGTGAAATATATTTCTGCTATCAACGGCAGTCAAACTGATGTGAATTCCAAGTTCTCGGGTGCGAAAATGTTCAGAGGTCAAGAGAAAAGATTTTAACCCTCTAATCATTACAGATTGTCAGTCTGCTCAACATGGTGTCTCTTTTTTTTTTTAAAATCTTCAGGACTGAAAGAGATGCAACAAACTGGTCTTCAGATAAGCTGAAGTCTCTGTTGCTCGGGCTGAGCGTGGAGGATGACGAGGGAGCGTGTGAAGTGACGGAAGTCAGCAAGTTGGAAGGAGAGGCCTCGATTAACAACCGCAAAGGGAAACTTATTTTCTTCTATGAATGGAACCTAAAAGCGACCTGGACTGGTGAGTGGAAAGCAGGGTTTGAACTGAGAATGACACGCAGCTTCGCCGTTTGTCGACTTAAAGTGACATGAATCATCCTTTGTCCTTTGCTATTCTGTCGAAAATAAAAATAAAACATTTCAGTCTCCTTAAGGAATAAGAAGAGCTTTTTATGTTGCATGTATTTTTAAAAAATTAAAAGTTTTGCCTCTTGATGCATCACAAAGTAGATTTTATTTTCTACCCATCCCTAGTGGTCACATGTTTAATAATTTTCATTCAGCTCTTTTTCAAGACTCCTTTCTTTTCCCCTGTAATCACATGTGAAACTGTATTTTAACAGAAACTTTACAAAATGACCAACTCATGAACGAACTCTGTGATTTACAAAGATTGAAGAACATTTTTTAGACTTACACTGGCTGACCAGTAGGTGGCAGTGTCTGTAGTGATGGCAGCGCTTTGGACTCATTTTGTGTGGCCCTGACCAACAGCTCAAGAATAGTTAAAAGTTAGCTTTTCCCCTTAGCAAATAGTTCAGATGCAGAATTAGACTTTTCTTTAGGGAGTGGAGGAGTTTACTATAAAAATCGACATCTTACAATTATTTTAGTAATCGATTATTCTGATGATTATTTGAATAACCTGATTTTTTAAAAAGGCACATTTTATATGCAAAAACGTATATTTTGTACAGTTTTGGAGTAATCACTGCTCTTTTTTTAAGCAAATTAACTTTTTTAAGTTTGTATACTTTTTTAAGTTATTACTTACTAAAGTAATTTTTTGATTATTTCAGTAATCAATTAATTATGATTAATTCAGGTAATCGTGATTAATCATGATTAATCCAAGTAATTGTGATTATCATGATTAAAATAGTTAATTGTGATTAATCAGAAAAGTTGTTTCACCACCTGTCTTCTTACAAGGAAAATGTTATCCACAACATTATTAGTCATGTTGTTTTTTTTGTTCATTTCATTTGAAGCAGTTCCACAAACATCCAAAAAAATTCAAGTCAATTTTTCACTCAAAAACTGACTTGAATTTGATGGGGGGGGTTTTTTTGTTTGTTTTTTTTTTTACAGGAAAGTCAAAAACCGGAGTAAAATACAAAGGTTCAATCGAAGTTCCAAACTTGTCTGATGAGAATGACATGGAGGATCTGGATGTAAGTCAGATAGTTGATTTAATGATCCTGACTGCGTGGTGGTGGTGGAGCGACGCACTGAATCATGTCCCTGTGATCCGCTTCCTCAGATCTCCATCTCGCTGAACAAGGACGAGCCTGACACGCCCCTGGTCCACCTGATGAAAACTAAAGGAGCAGAGAAAATCCGGGAGGCTCTGGGGAGTTATGTGGGCTTTTTGAAAACAGGTCTGTAAAGATCAGGGTAAACCATTCCCGACCCGAGTAGAACTTAAAACTAGCGATTTAATAAACACCAATGCTTTGGCTCTTTCAATAATTAAAAATAAAAAACTGTGTTGTTTTATTATTATTAATCTATTGTTTATAAAATTGCAGAATTCACGCAAGGGATGATCCTGCCTACCGCTAACGGCGTGGCCAAGCCTCAGTCAGCTTCTCAGTCCAAAGCCAAGCAGGACAAAACTCAGGTCTGTGTTTAAAGACGGCTGGATAAAACCCGGCGTTCGTGTCAAGTCTCGACGTAGAGCTAGACTGATTAGAGTGCTGTGTTTTTTCAGGTTTCCTCAGGCAGTAGCACGGCAGCTCCCATCAACACTGGTGTCAAAATCCCCACCTGTAAATTCACCATCAGAGACACGTTTCTCACCTCACCAGCTGAACTCTACAGAGTCTTTCTCAACCAGGAGGTGAGTCTGTCCTGCTGCTTCCGATCCGGTTACCAAATTAGGCTCCGCGTCCATTTTCTCACCTGCAAATTCTCGCCTGCTTATTCTGTCTTATCTGACAAAGTTTTAGGCCTCATCCACACAAGAATGTTTTTTGTTTTTGTTTGTTTTTTTGCCTCCCCATAAAGTAGGAATATTTTAAAGCGCTGTCTAGTATCAGTAACAATATGTATTTAAGTGTGAGATACTGGTGCAGAGTTGGCAAATAAATTTGTAATTCAACACATTAATATCTATCTTTAAAAATAAAAAAATAAAATAAAAGTTTTAAGTCAATTCACCACCATTCTTCTGTATCGGATTGGTATCAGCTGATACTAAACCTCAGATATTGGCATCGGAATTGAAAAAAGTGAATCGGCACATCCCTAAACAAAATGTCTGTTAAATTTTTGAGAGAAAAAAAACCATCCCGAATTTTTGGACAGCAGAAATGCTTAGTTTCTGGAAACACTGACGTATTAGCCCAACCTGCCTTAAGAGGAATATTGAATCTAAACAAAACAATGTGTTCATATTACAATCAAACAAATGTGCATTACAAGTTGAAGTTGTAGAGTAGATTTACTTAAAGGGAGAAAATTAAAGCGTATAGAAAAAAACGATCAATTTAAAAGAAAAGTAAAATTCAGCATATGTTAAAAAAAAAAAAAAGCAGTCTTCCAACATACATACATTAGGCTACATGCATGTCGCGTATGTAACCTAAATTACTGTATTTTCCACAAATTGTATTTCTCAGAGGAAGGAACATGAGTTTTACTTCATCCTGATCCTTTGAGCAGCTTGTTTTTCTTTTGTCAAATTTTTATCTTTATTTTTGCTCAAATAAAATAAAGAAATAAAGCGACTTATAACTGCAAATGTGTCACATTCAACAATGGTGTTCAAGTTAGCGTCACATGCCTTCAGCAGTTGCAAGAAGTTCTCCAGAAGACTCCACTCAGTTTTTGTTCACCATCTGTTTTTTTTTTGTTTTTTCTTTGAGTCTACTGGTCATTTTGTGTGAAGGCTTTAGGCACATGTTCCATTCTTCTTGTTTAGTGCCACTAACAGGTGTGCGGGAGTTAAAAAGAAAAAATAATAATTTTGAGCCATTTTGGGTGTTTCTGTGTGAAAGAAAACATTTCTGAAAACGGTCCTGTGTGAACACGAGAGTTTTTGAAAACACCAATCCGTTTTAGGGAAGGAAAAAAAGAAAGAAAAAAAACAACGTTCCCGTCTGTGTTAGTGGACCATCTTGGTGGACAATAATTTTTTTTGTTAATCCATCTAGCTTGAGGCCATGATGTCACAGTGTGGTATCTTTGGGTGTGCAGATGGTCCAGGCGTTCACACGCAGTCCTGCGACAGTGGACGGAGAGAGGGGTGGAAAGTTTCGCCTGCTAGAAGGAAACGTCTTTGGGGAATTCACAGAGCTGGTGAGGACGACGTTTCCAAGAACTATAATGAAAACTTCACTGAAAACTCCTGTTTTATTTGAGGTATAATGTACAACACATGTAGAAAATGGTTGAAGGCTAACAACAACAAATCCTCTCGTCATCAGGTACCCGATGAGAAAATAGTAATGAAATGGAGGTTTAACAACTGGCCCTGTGGTAGGTTCTTTATATTTTATATTATTTTTTATGTTACAGAGAAGAACAGCTTATACACAGTCATGATTGACAGAGTTAAGATCCTCCCCTTGACTCTGATTGGTTGTTTTAGAGCTCAATTTTTTTTTTTTTTCTTTTATCAGATTCTGTCACAGCAACAGTTTTTAATATTTTTTTCCACAAATATTAAAAAAAAAACATTGCATATAAAAATGTACTCCCTATGCAGAAGGTCTACTCAATATTTTTTTATTATTATTTTGTGGGGGTTTGAAAAATGAAAATTTTCCCACATTGTGAAGATTTTAATCACATTCCAGGTTTTTCTGTCAAATGCATATATATATATATTTTTTTTTATTATTTATTTATTTTTTAATTTTGGAAACTGATTGCCTCTCTGCACCACAGAGCACTACGCCACCATCACCCTGATGTTCCTGGACCGGAGCAATGAGACGGAGCTGAAGGTGGAGTACCGAGGCGTCCCCAACAGCGAAGAGGAACAGACGAAAGGCGGCTGGAAGAGATACTACTTTGAAGCTATCAAACAGACTTTTGGCTATGGAGCACGACTTTTCTGAAGAAGCTGTACTGTAGTTTTTTTTTTTTTTTTCTCCCCTCGCCCCTCCAGCCCTCTTTTTTTTTCCTTTTTTTGACACAGAACAGCTTTACACTCGTAGGACGAGTTCATGAAACAAACAACTCCGTCACTGTACGTGTAAAAAAAATTTTTAATCGCTGGAAATATTTAATTTTTGATTTGTTTTTGTTTTTTTCCCCCATTGCTGTTCGGCTCGGTTCTTGAAAAGAGCGCAGGCAGACCGTGCCTTCCGGGACCGAATAGAAAACGTGTCGGACGAAAGAGGAATCCGGTGAACCACTTCCAATTGGCATCTGCTTCGGTTCGCGAAGAAGCCAAAACACTTGAAAAACTGTTTATTTTGTATGCATTTTATCCATTTTGAGTCATTGTAGTAAAGTTGATTTGAACTAAGATGCATGTCTCATTTTAAAAATGTTGTTGGGGAGGGGTATGAGCTCAGACGGTGTGTATTACAACCTCATCTGGTGAGATTGTGTTCATGTACATTACAGGACCAGCATCAGTGAGACTTGAAACTGGAAGATTAAAACTGTTTGTCAGCATCAGTTTTTTTTTTTTCCAGAAAAAAAAAGCCTGTGAAACTGCGTATGTTTGACCATATATGGCTTCAAAAATGTAAATATACAGTAAAAAATGCTCTAAGAACAGAATTCCTCTATTTATTCTTCACTGCAGCCCAGTACCGTGTTTAAAGAAATAGTTTCTTGGAATAAACAAACTACTGTAAGCTCTTGCTTAGTTTTATTTACTTCCTGCCTTGAGTTATTTACAAGTTTCATTCAAAAAAATATGTATTTACAAGTGCTTTAAAAATATTAAAAAGTAAGCACTTATAATTAACAAAATCGGCAAAACAAAACAAAAAATCAATCATTTGAAGGCTACAGGGGTTAAACGGTTCATGATGCTAACCTCAAATCTGCAGGCAAGCTAAAAATGAAAAAAAAAAACACAAAACTTACATTTAACAGTGCAGACTTTCAAAGTATTCAAAACTATGCACACACAAAATAAAAAAAAACTGTAGCAGAAATCTGTCCTGGATGGACGTTCTGTTCTTTACCAAAGCTCTGCATGTTGGTTCAGATTCAAACTGTTGCATAAATTCAATTTCTTCCCTCTTACTGTCCAAAAACAGATTGATGTAGGTTATTGTGAACAGAGTTTTTGTCTGTTTTTTTTTTTTGTTTTGTTTTGTTTTGTTGAGTCACTCCAAAGCCTAATGACATGTGAACAGAAAAGATGTGCTGCTGGGAAGGCCACGTTATAAGCAGATGTAGAGCTTCGACTCCTGGGGGGGAAAAAAAAGAAGAAAAAAAGATGAAGTAGTTACTAATTACCCCAATGTGCAATACCCTGGTATATCTACAGAGGGTGCATTTACTCAGATATGAATTCAGAGTGCCAATAAGAAGGGCATGAATATCGTTAATTTTGGCCTTTTAATGAAGCATGTTTGATGTAAATATGTCTTAACTCTCAAAGATCGTAGAGAACGCTTGCGCTTTTTGTAGCTGTGAGAAAAGTCGCAGAGATATTTCCAAGCCGGAGATTTGGCTGCTTATCAGGAAATGTAAAATGTATTTAAATTTATTGTTTCCTGGCGAGGACGCAACTATTCTGTTCCAACTGGACCAGGCAGACACACATCCAAACAGGCTTAGGAATAAATAAGATAGGCTAACAGTAAAGCCTCTGGAATGACCTCAACCCTATCAATTATTGGTGAGCTACGCTTAAAAAAAACCATGCTTTAAAACGTATTAAGTATCATCTTCTGTTTGTGATGAGAGCAGCGATGAAAAAAAATCCAAACAGAATTTGTCCAGAAGCTTGTTGATGGATACAGAAAGCATGTGACACAACATGCAAAGGGACATTTTTGTCCATCTAGCAGTAGTTGGTGTCAGAGGGTAGAGCAGCTCTACTTCAGCATATTTTTACTCAAGTAAAAGTGTAAAAGTCCAGGAATTTACTCAAGAGTAAAAAAAGTATTCCATAAAAAAGGCTACTGAAGTAACTCATCTGATTTAATATCTTACAATGATGTCATCAGCCAGACAAAAGAAGACAGCTATGTGCAAGTTTGGGAAATTTAACAACTAAAATTAAAACATTTACGCAAATATAATTAGAAAATAAGTTTTGAGCAGCAGAAATGTTTTCCCAAATCAATCTGTTTCTAATAGAAATCTTATGAAACCAGTACTTACATTATGAATAACATATGCTAGAATAGGGTAAAGTACTTCCAGACAATATTTGGTGTTTACCTCAAATTCACTTTGACCTTCAAACATTAAAACAGCAAAGTCATAACTAGTTCTTCCTACACACCTATAAATATATCTGAGGATTTATAGTTTGCTCTCCCAGGTGGAGCAAGGAAAAAAAAATCCACGATGACTATAAAATTCTGCCCCCTCAGTTTTGATTTTAGAATTCACTGAAGTCGTGTGCTGAACTACGATTCCACCCGAGAAGAAGAACTGTTCAAATTAACTATTAAAAGTCCAAAATCAACATGACAATCACACCCACGATGAGCGCATCTAAACTTTTCACTGGTCCTGTGTGTTTCACCAGACACCAATTCTACCTCCTTAGCTGTCGGTCGGGTGTGTGTCGGTTGCGTGTTCAGTAACCGGATATGTACACTTGAAACTGAGTCGGTGTCGTGTGGGCCGTGGCTCCTTTGGGGAACAGTCTCTCCTGCTCCAGATGGGTTTTTAGCGGCGACGTTGACCTTTTTGTTCCTTGAAAGACAATAAACTGCATAATGTTACATTTATGGTGAAAACAGATATTGGTTACTCTGCTTAGAAATCCACATTGACCACAAAACACTATTAAAGGGGCAGTATTATGTATTTTCCAGGGACATGGTGCTATTTTATATCATAATCAAGAAACTATATTACCTTATAAATATGACTTAAAAAAACTTTGACTTTGAAATTTAATGCCTTGAGTCTGAGCCAATGTCTCTTTAGAAAACTCCTGCTCTTTCTGAAATGCCGCATTCGGAAAGTCATCACAACATGGCTTCGCTAATAACCCTTTAACAACATATTTGTCACGGAGAAGTAGCTTTTATGAGCTCAGCAGACGCGCAGTTCCACAAGGTGTTTGCTAATTGCTGCTGGCTAGTCTGAAGGAGCTGTGCAGGGGAGGGGTACTCTGTGAAGCTGAAACTTGGAAGCTGCAGCTCTGAGGAGGAGCTGGGCGTTTAAAGGGCCATTTCAGATATCAGAAGTGTAACTGACCTTACCTGTGTATGGGAGGCCAAACACTCAAGCCTCGGTTGTCCTTCTGGGTTGCTGTAGACGTGGCTCCCTCTGCCAGGTCTTTGAGAAAATGAAACAATTTTTCTGACTCTATGCACTGCTTCCTGAATTGAAAAGAAAAGAAAAGAAAAGAAAAGAAAAGAAAAGAAAAGAAAAGAAAAGAAAAGAAAAGAGAAGAAAAGAAAAGAAAAGCCATGTTGTGTCAAAATGAACAGAAACAGACTCCTAACATGCATTCAGTCTGTGAATAATCAATCAATGTAATACAGGGGTTTTGCTTTTTGAACCGAATTACTGAAATAAATAAAATTTTCAAATCATATTCTAACTTACCCCCAAAATCCCATCCCACTGCTGATCTGGGATCAGTGTCACAGAACAACAGAGATACTCACATGTGAGCCACAGACACGACGTTGTTGAACTTCGCCTGAGTAATCAAGCAGGTTTTGGTCAGCAAAGACTTCAGGAACATCTCCAAAGCCCGGGCTGTTTGTTCCAGCTGAGGAATCCGCAAGCTCTACAGGAAAGATCTTCTTTTTTTTAATTTTAACTCAACTCAAGATGTCTGAGATGTTACTCATTCATTTGTATTCAGGCAAATTTGAAATAAAACTAGAACAAATAAAGTTCAAAGTAATTCTGATTAGATGCCACAGAAAGTGAAGGAAGAATTAGATTTATAAAAAAGTAACATGGGAGTATAGAATATGCAAAGAGACATACTCAAAAGAAAGTTTGGTCAGTTGTTTTATGTCTCATGTCTTTGCTGTGATGTCAGCAAAATGCGGCAGAGTAAGTTTGTTTGTAGGGTAGATTTCATTTTGATTGATTAACCACATACTAAATAAATGTTAAAAATACTTAAAATGAACATGAAATGTATTTTTATAGGTGAGGAACTATGTCTAAAGTGAGTTTGGTTGATTTTAAATATGGGTTTTTAACCACACAGTGCATCGTCGAGTAGTTCAGTTTGTTGTGTTAAGTCTGTCATTTATTTGACTTTGAAAACAAACAAACAAAATCAAAACAATAACTTGTAAGCTGTAGGGAGAAAATATCATGTCTAACGCAGGTGAGGAAGCTTTTACGTATCTGGACTACAACTCCCATCGCTTAGACGGGATGAAAGCCGATGCTCAGCTAAAGGACGTCTGAAAGATCAGTAAAACTGACAACTAAGTCAGTTTTCTTTTCTGCTTCTTTTTTTGCCACAACTTGAAGGATACCGATGATCACCGGAACTGCCATCGCTATTCTCCCAACTTCTGTGTCCTTCTGCATGATTTTTTTGATTCGACCCTATAAACAATAACAAAGATTTAAGAAAAAAAAAAAAAAACAGTCTTCATGCAAACCGTTAGTTTGTTGGAGCTCTGTTAAAAACAATTTTATGGTCAAATTGTTCAAATTAATGTGAATGTTAAGTTACATAACAATTGCCACCGGTATACTGACTGACACTGGACTCTAACTTGATCACGGATCGCATTTCTACTTGATTTCGTCCATGTAAATTACACAACAAATGCACCTAAACAGCGGTCGAAACTAAGCCTACAAGTCAAAACTGCTGTTTATCGGAAACTACTGATTGCCTTATCACAGTCTGATTCTATATGCTAACAAGATTTCCGACAGATCCGGTAGTCCTTAAACACATCCCGTGCCCCTCTACTCCATGCTGCGTGTGCTAGCCATTAGCTGGTTTTGTTTGACTATAAACAGCTGATATTTAACACAGAGATAGCAGTACTCACAGGAGGGAACCGTACGTTGTATTTTCTCTTCTGTCCGGGCATTTTCGTCGCTGTAATTCCCGCTGTTTAGTCACATTTTTCATGTTTTTACAGCAGAGCGCTGCAGCATCCATTTGTTTACTTTTAGTAGGTAGAAAAGTGATGAGAGTAAAAAAAAAAAAAAAAAAAAGGGATGTCAACATTTGACCCCCAGAGGCACCATGGCAACACCATGACATCTATCCGGTGATAATGAAAAACACATGAGGTGGAAACAAAACAAAACTAAAATAATAATAATAAAAGTTATTAAAATCACAATAGTTATTATTATTAAGATTATTATTGATGTGGTTGTTGCAGCAGTATGAAGCAATTAAAATGTTTAGATTACTTATTCATTTTCTTGTTGAAGTCAAAATGTATTTAATTGTGAATTATTTAAAACACAAATGAGTGTGAAGATGGAAGTTTTATTTGTGTTTTTTTTAAACAACAATATAAAAGCCAGATTTATTTTATTTATAAGTACCAGAGTAAAGAGAACAGAAAACAAATATACCACACTTTTGATATTTTTATTTATAAACAATATTGAAAACCATGTATTATTTCCCTTGTAATTATTAACACTTACAGTTGAAAGCAGAAGTTTACCTACACCCTTTTTCTCACTGTCAGAAGTTGAACCAAACCAAATTTCTCTTGTTTTGGGTTTGTTAGAATCACCAAAATTGTTTCTATTTGCTAAATGCCACAATAATAAGAGAAAGGATATGCCAGAGATTTGTTTATTATTGCTTTCAAAATCAGAGGATTAGATAAAGAATGATAACTATCTCCTTAAACAACAAGGGAAAGCCCAGATGATGTCATGGCTTTGGAAACTTCTAATAGGTTGACCGGCACATGTGAGTTAACTGGAGGTTCACCTATGGATGTATTTTAAGGCCACACCTCCAACACGCTGCTTTCTTGTTTGGCATCATGGGAAAGTCAAACAAAATGTCAAAAGAAATGTTTCCAGATGCTTGAAGGTGCAGTTAATCTGTTCAAACAATTATTTTCGAGTACAGACACGATGGGAATCATGGGAGCCATCGTAGCAGGAAGAAGGCGGATTCTGTGTCCCAGAGATAAACGGGTTTTGGTCAAAAATTTGCAAATTGACCCCAGAACAAAACCCAAAGACTTTGTGAAGAATGTTGCTGAAGGCAGAGTTACCACTCACAGTGAAACACTCACTGTATCAAACTGGACTGAAAGGCCACTCAAGCCGTTAGCCACAGAAATTCAAAAACGGGTGAGAAACAGTGATTGATATGAGTCAGTCTAGAAAGATTTAAAAAAGCTAGTTAACCTCAGTGAGGAAAAAGAAAACATGGAACAGTGGTGAACCTTCCCTAGGGTGGCCAGCCTACCAAAATGACTGCAAAAGCTTATCGATCTCAACCTGAACAAGCACTCCAGGTCTCCTCCGTTCACATCAGTGTCCATAATCTGACAGTAAGAAAGAGACCGGCTAAAATGCCTTCCATATGAAATTCCAAAGTCAATACAACTGCTGACCAAAAAGTACACACAGACCAAGCTCACGTTTACCAAAAAAAAAAATCCTGATGACCTCTTAGACTTTGCAGAAAATATTATGTGGAATGCTAAGACAAAAGTGTCTTGCCTTGCCTTAAAGGGACAGTATTATGTGTTTTCTAGCCATATAGTATCCTTTTATAGTTCAATCAAGAAACTGTGTTACTTTCAGTTGTTATAAAATGCTGTATACATCTAATATGACTTAAGTTTGACTATATGCTTTAACATCTCTTTAACGGCTTGTTGGGCCTGTCTCTTTAAAATTTCAAACTCTTCCTGAAACTCCACCTTCAGGAAGTCATCATCACATGGGCTCCTTTATTAACCCCATAACAACATTTCTACCAGCATTCCACAGAGAAATAGGTTTTATAGCAAACTCAACAAATGAGGAGTTCCATCAGGTGTTTGCTAATTACTGCTGGCTAGTCTGAAGGAGCTGAGGGGGCAGGAAGGGAGGAGGTTCAAAGCTTGAAGGCTTGGAAACTGCAGCTTTGAGGAGGAGCTTCGTCATCAAAGGCGGAGCTTGGTCCACCCAGGGGTTTTGCACAGCTAAGTGGTTGCTTTAGAGATTAAAGCATTTCTCAAACATGCAGAAAAGAATCAAGGAAACACTCCAGGTATGTTTTTGATGAGGGAATAACACCGTAACATGATGTAAAGCTGAAAAAGTTTTATTTTGCATAACACTGACCCTTTAATAATTAAGATCATCAGTTGAAAGCAAATTTGCAATTACTCTGGTTATTACCTTTGAAGATCTGAAAAGATTTAAGTGTCACAAGAAAACAACAGCGACATGAATTTGGAAATTGGCAAATATTTTTTGACCCTATTTTGTTCTTCCAATGGTATCTGAAGAAAATACAACTTTGCTCATTTTTCTATGATTCCGTTTTGATATTTTGTGGAAGGTTGATGTGTAATTCTACTGCTCATGTATCCTCACAATTTACTGGAGTTAAATGCTCCCACACATTATGACTGAACATATCTTTTTCCATCTCTCCAGCAGCTTATATCTACACCAGACTTTGAAACGTGTCATCTGATCTGATAGTGATGACTCTGCTTTCAGATTTTTAATGTGTGTAATTTAACAAGCAGAGTGAAGCACAAACAGTCGAACTGGCCCGAGTGTCTGGTTCCAGCTATATCAATAGCTGAAAAGCACTTAAGAAAAGATGAAGAACTCATCACTCAATAAGGAAAACTTTTTTTGTTGTTTTTTTTACAAATCATAAGTGTCTTGAACTCATTCCCGTTGTCGTGTAACAACTATTAACTTTAATGTATTTTATTGTCATTTGATTTGATAGTTTAATGTTAAGTTGTGCATTGTTCTAAATTTGAATGAAAATGGTACGTTGCTTTTAAAATGGTGTACAGGTAAAAACTGGAAACTTTCATTTTAAAAGCTGGATCAATACCAGCTGTGTGCATTTTTCTTCTGCCCCTTCGGTCATTACTCAGCTGTAACACTTTTGGGACATGCTTCTAGAAACTTTGCTCATTGGGAAATGGAAAGTGTTCAAGATTTTCTTTGCAAAAAATATCTCAAATTCAGTCACACTGGACTGACAATTTGAAGAGCAATTTTCAAATTGTCCCAAAAGTTCTCGATTGTGTTCAGGGCTGAACTTTCTAAAGTGAATTTGTTTTAATCTAAACCAGTGTATGGTATCTTTGGCTGTATGTTTTGCAGCTTTATCCATTTTTTCCATTAAATCTTACTAATGACACTTTCTTTGCTGAAGAAAAGCATCCCCACAGCATAATAATACCACCACCGTGTTTCAGCTTGATGAAGGCATGGTCAGTCTGAGGTGCAGCGGTAGTTTTCTTCTGCACATAGTGATAGTGTTTTATCTGTTGCCATTTCTTTATAAAGGAATGAGCTTAGAGAATCAGTTTTCTACTGAACATACAACTACCAATTACAGATTTCTTTGTTTTTGTCATCAAATATTTTAACATAATAGACATGTAATATATCTATTATATTTATATATAATAGGTAATATTATATATATCTAAATGATAGGTATAATATGGTAATATCTATATTATAATATATATTATGTAATAATACATTAATAACTTTGATGATTTAAATAGATACCATGATACATTACCATCATATAACATTAATAGATAATGTTAGATGGGAATATTTAAATATATATTTAAATTGGTTTCAGAAGGTTAATACAACAAAGGCACCAGTACTAATACTGGAAAAGAAATAAAACTGAAGAAATTAGTTTGACGTCCAATTTTTCCTAAAAGGAATTTTAATTCGCTATGGTTCCCAAAAGTGAATATGCAATTGCCTACTTTTACGCCAAATATATTAAATAGTTTATTTTAAATACTCACTTGTCGCAGTTTTAACTCAATCTATGCACGTTAGTATAATTGATACATGACCATAAGTAGACGAGATAAAAGACACAGCTCGGTAAATGTTATTCCACAATGTGTTCAAAAATAGTTGTAAATATTTGTATGTAGTTCCCAGTGACGGCCGATAGGGGCAGCAGAGCCAGTGTTTACAGAATTAGGAGAGTTTGCTGCACGAGCTGGCTGCTGGTAGCGTGGAGGTGAAATTAGACACTAAGAGAGGAGGTCGCTGTAGTAGGTTTCTTTTTCTCTCTCTAAAGTTATTAAAAGTCCCAAAGAACCAAACAAGGGCTTGTCGCGTTTATGGAAGCTAACTACACGCTCGAAGGAAACTGTTAAATGATATGAAACTGTTAAATATCGCGGGAAAAAGCTTCTGACTCGGGCTCGCTGGCTTCTGCATGGTCCCAGGCTAGCTAACAGTTAGCTGCAGCAGCTTCTTGGCTAGCGGGCTAGCGAGGTCCAGCCCAAATTTTGTTTGCCTCGAGTGGATGTGGTCACCCCCCGAGCTGTTCACGACTTTTCTCTTTGCAAGGAAAACAAGAACCACGACTCCACACTGGCTTTGACACCGTGCGCTGTCAGGAAACCAGCAGGATGTCCACCGAGGTTGAGTGTAGCCAGGTTGACTCGGGTTTGACAGCGAGCAGCTCCAGCGGGGTGCAGGACAAAAACCAAAACAAGTCGGAGGGAGCTCATCTGCACAAAGAACAAGAGGAGCCGGGGCAGAGGGGCACGGAGAAGCAGCAAGCGGACGACCACAAGCAAGAGTCGACCAAGAGCCAAGCGGACACGCATAAGAAAAGCAAAGAAAACGATAAAGAAAACGAACAGAGCGGTAACGCTGACTCGGCTGTCGAGGCGGTGAAGAAGAAAGTTGTAGAAGCCCCTCCGCCGAAAGTCAACCCGTGGACTAAAAGAACCACGGGCAGAGTGCCGGTCAGCAACATCAACTCCGGCTCCCAGGAGACAGGTGAGCTGCTCCCATGTTTTATAGACGAGGGGGGGAAAGTGAATAATGCGGTCCTCAGCAAATGTGTCACGTTGTCAAGGCATTTCTAAACGCTTCACTCCTGAGAAACCCACCGCGAGATGAACTGTCAGCTCATCTCACGGTGGCTTTAGCCAAATGTAATTAAACAATTAGGATGTTAACTAAGTGTTAGCAACATATTTGCCCCATCCCCCCCGTGCTCGGGTTGCTCATGAGCACCACGTGTTGATTGCTGACAACTGCTACTTCTTTTAGCTCCCACCAGCTAGCTGTTATGTTGCTCCGATCCCCACAGGGATATCTGTGGCAGTGAAATGGGAGTATTTTGTTGTTTTTGGGGGGGAGGTAGAAGCTCAAAAGCTGCTCGATTTGAGCTAAAATCGACGCTTCAGCTTCGAGCAGCTAGCTCGTCTCGCTGGTTGAGGCTAAAGCCAGCAGGCTAGCAGCCTTTGCTGCTGTAAAGGCACGTTTCGCATGTCCAATGGCCTGGCAGCCTGCCGTTCCTCCCACCGGGTCGCTGTCACTAGTGAGAGTAACACGTATGTGAACAAGGTGCTTTAACAGACGGATCTGCTGGAAGTCGAATATCTGTGTATAGTTAAAAAATATTAACATTTATTGAATATATACTTTTAATTTTCTGGAATCGGAGAAAATGATTTAGGTTTAAATAGATGGACAAGTAGAAAGACAAATTAGGACTTAAGGTTGAGTAATACTTTTTGTTGTGTTTGGATCATTTTAATAGATATTCTTTGAGAGAATCTCACCTTTGTTGTTGGGTTGTTTTTTTTACACTTTTTCACAAAAAAATATCTAAAAAAAATCAGCTGCACTTAAAACATATGTTAACAAGATACCTGAACAGCTGGTAAAACAGATTCAGGTTTCCACATTACTGCATACACTGTTTACCTTTAATTTCCACAAAATGACTTTTGGATAAAATGTAGCTTTTGGTAATGTTGTAAAAAAAATTGACTTTTGTAATGTTTAACTAAAATAAACTTTGTAAAATAATTGTGAACAAGGAGCTTGTTGAGATAAGATGAAACAAGGCTCTTAAATAAACATCAATCTTTATATTGATCGAATATGCACAGTAGCAATTGACTTTGGTCTCAGCATCTTTTAGAGTAGCTTCTATTTTCATCCTAGCTAATCTGGGTTTAACTTGCATCCAGCAAATATTCTCGTTGCGTCACTTTTTCCACTTTTAAAAATGAACTAAATTCTTTTTTTCTTTTTTTAAAAAAACCCCCTCCTACAATCACTTCAAAAGTTTGTTTTTTGCATATATATTAACAACAAACTGAGAAATCACATGTACATAAGTATTCCCAGCCTTTTCTCATTATTTTAATGCAGCTTTAGCATACGGCATGACCAGCTGACAGAGCTTTTCTTGGTCAGTTTCCTGTTTGCCAAACCCAGCTCCATCACAGACGTCTGTCAGCCATTTTCTGATCTCTCCTGAGATGTACAGTCGAACCCCAGCCTGGACTCTGGCCCGGCCGCTCCAAGATGTTCACAGAGAGATTCTGAACCTACTGCTTTCACCCAGCTTGATGCTGCCACTCCCGTGCTTCCCCATGGGGATGAGCCATGCCTGATTTTCCTCCTAGCAGGTAATCTGGTCTTCATGCCAGAGAGTCCAGTTTTTGTCTCACCAGACCAGAGAGTCTTGTTCCTGACAGTCTGAGTCCTCCAGGGCCCTTCCAGCCGGCTCCAGACGGGCCGCCATGTTGCTTTTCTAAGGAGTGGACTCTTCACTATACAGGTGGAGCTTTAGGTCCTTCTGGAAGGTTCTCCTCTCTCCACAGAGGAACAGTGGAGTTCAGATAGACGGACCTTCAGGTTCTGACTGAGATTCGGAGTCATGCTGGTTCATGCTAACTGTGAAGTTTAGAGCAGCAGAAACAGGATCCACCTGAGCTCACGTTAAAACTTCATAGCAAAGTCTTTGAATACACAAGTAAATATGAGTCCTTTAGTTTCTTTAAGCCTGTCGCAATAAGACATTAATCAGTTAATCGCAGGATACAGTAAAATGAGCTCAACAAGTTCCTTCCTCATATTTTTTTTTGAAAGGTAATTGTGTTTAAAGCCTGTTTATTTATGATTTCTGTTGCACATGATTTTTATTTCCATTTTATTTATTATTTTATTATTTCAGCTTGTTTTTTTTTTTTTGCATATTTAAAATCTTCCAGTTCTAGCCCTAAGTGTTCTTTACAAAATTAAAGTTTATTAGCTTTTGAGAGGGCAAACTTATTATTATGATAATTATGCCATTATCAATATAATACATCAAAACAATCTCAAAACAGCAATATTAATGTTTGTCAAAATAATTACTAGGACAACTTATCCTACAGCAATTTTCTGTTTAATAAATTTGTAAAAAATAAAAATGAAAAATTGTATGGTATTGACATAGAAATGTAATCAAGTTAGGAATAATGTTGTAACATAAAATGTGTAACGAGTGAAGCTCCAAATTCTTTCTGGATGCAGAGTTTGCTAAATAAAGAGAACATTTAATATTAAAAATAGAAAAAGATTGAGTTTCCAGACTTAATGCGTCTTCTGAAAGGTAAAAAACGTCAATGTCATTTTTTTTACATGGATTTATTTATAGATGAAGGCTTTAGTTAGTTCCTCACAACTTGTAATGTTGTTCATATCAATTATTTAAAATTTTTTACTGCAGTAGTTTAAAAATAAAAGAAAGTCATTTGACTGCTTTTATTTCTCCTCTAGGTTCTTTTAATTCTACAATGAGGGACAATAATATTTTTCCAGGTATGATGAAGTTGAATTGATGCTAATCCCCCCAACCCTCCTAAAATAGTGACTTATTTCTGAATGAATGAGTGGATCTCTCTACCATTACCTCCCTGGAGCTGAATAAAATTAAGTTCTTTAAAAGAAGCTGAAAGGCTCTTTAGAAGCACTGTACCTTTCACTGGAATGGTTTATTATTGTATATTTTATACATTTATTAACATTTTGCATAAACTGTAATTAATTTTTATTGGTGTATGCTAAACCTGTCATGTATTTGAATGATTACTATTGCATGATGTGTGTTCATAATGATGGACATAAATAAGCTATAGCATTGTTGAAACCAGGTACGCAAATGTTCACAGTCTCACAAGAACAAGAAAAAAAATTATCAAAAATTTAAAGTAGACATTTTGCAGGGACTTGAACTTTAACCAGTGTTGCTTAGAGTGCTGTAGCCTTCACCAGGTCGGTATAAATGATCCCAGAGATGATTCAAGATGGCAAAAGTGCTACATAAAGCAGCTTATTTGCACATCTGATTACAAGAGGGATTATTATATTAAAGTTCAACATGTAATTAACAGATGCATTCTGTTAAAGAAGCGTCTCTGAACAACAGTTCTGTTTGTGTCCAAGATTTTCCTAAGACTGGATCTGGAGGTTTTTATGTGCATGGGGTTAATGGAGTGGACTGTGTACACCTGCTAAAAACACCATGGTGGAAGAGTATCTTAAAGCTGCAAAATGTAACTTTTATACATATATATAAAAAAAAATAAAATAAAATCATGTTTTTTTTATATATTATCTCATAATATATTATTTTATATTTTTATATTGATGTATATTCTATATATTACACTGTCACCACTCCGTGGCAGTGTAATATGAGACTGATAATCTGTGAAAAGATCCATCTCCTCCACCTCCTCCCTGAGCTGCTCTGGCCGTCTGATGAAATGTACCGCTCCCAATCAAAAACAACCAATCAGAACCTGGAGGAGGGGTTTAGAGCTGTCAATTATTCTTTTGAACACGCTGCTAATTGTACTAATGGTGGAGAAACAACTTACCGTTTATCTGTGGTCATCAGTGGCCATGCTAACTAGCCATAGCATTCACTAAGTTACAGTGTAGCAGTTGTCAAAGGTAATGGATGGGGTGATTGACAGCGCTAAGACCCACCTCCTGGATGTGATTGGTTGTTCCTAGTTAGCACTGGGAGAATGCATAGGAGCTTGTTTTGTTTTTGTTTTTTTCCCACACATTGTGTCCCATACTGCTATGCCATAGTGACAGTTTCAACAAATACTATACTATTTCATCAAAGTTACACATTGCAGCTTTAAAGAGCCAGTCTGAGAAAGTGAATATCTAGATTATTAAGCTCCTGAACTAAAAATGTATCAAATCTGAAGCTGAGTTTCTTGGAATTTCAACTTTGAATTGGCTACTTTCTCCTGTTTGCTTCATCAGTGAGCTCAACAATCCTTTTCATTCTCATAGTTAACATTTGCCTTTGCATATGTGTGTGTGTGTGTGCGTGTTCTTTCTGCTGCTACCAGGCTCTTGGTGAAAGCGGTGGTCTCGAACCCCCCTCAGCTAAAGTTGTGAATGTGTGTCAGAGCGGAGCGGAGAGCAACCGAGGGGGAGCTAAATTTGAAGCAGCCTTCTCTGGCCTAGGCATCAGTTTACAGGGTTACTGTACATCTAGCTCTGTGGGTGGACACACACACACACACACACACAGACCCAGACCCAGTTAGGCATACACCCATTCACATGGAAGCCTGTGTGTGTGCCCAGTGTGTCTTATCAATCCAGCCATCCTCTGCTGAGCGATAGGAGCCACTCCCAGCCTGCAGAGAGGCAGCCGCACGGCGTGCCGCCGCTGTCTGCACTCTAATCACCCCCAACTTACACCCCTTCGCTCCCTGTGGGGTTAAGTACTTATTTCTTCTTCCCTATGCTCCCCAAACGGCACAGAACGACTGTGCAAGAGTGGATGAGTTGACTTTTTAACCGCGGTGTTGAGCAACCGATTTCTACTTGCATTTCTCGTGGAGCTGTAGCTTCTGTCTGCTTCAGTTTGCTCCTGCCTGCCACATTTAATGATGTCTGTTTCTATTATCCATCATCTGTGCGCAGATCAACAAAATGCTCTGAAAGTGGTCCGAGCCAGCAAGCCCAGAGTGAGAAAACCCAGCAAGGTAACACTGTTTTTAATTTTGTTTTTAAGTTTTCACATTTTCTGCAAATACACGTCCAAATATTTTCACATAGGATAAACTTGACCATGTTTTCTAGATGAATATTGTTCCAGAAATGTTCAGTAATTATCACATCATGCCTCTTTTTTTTTACCTTAGTATTTGACGAACACCTGTTTTAACTTGCAAATAAATTAATATTTTGATTCTTCTAAGTTCTCATCTGCATTCCCATAGTTCTGACTTCAGGTGTTAAAACACACAGAGAGTGAGAAATTACCATCTGCTGCTAAATGTTAACCTGTTCGAGCTGCTATCCTCTGGTTTTGTTTGCTTTTCCAACCTGTTTTTCCATTACACAGCTTTAAGGATAATTACCATAGCATAGTACCTAAATATAGAGATTAAGTAGTTCTGAAATTGACTGTGAATATATTTTACTAACCCTTTAGGGTAATTATGGAGTCAATGTTGGATCTTTAATTTAATCTTTTGTTTATTTAGGCACGTTAAAAATCTTTAAGCATGGTTACTCTGGCTTGCTGAAGAAAACTGTTGACAGGGAATGCAACACACATTAGTTGTCAATCAGTGAAATGTTTATTTTGTTATTTTTAAGTCTTCAGTCCTCAGTTTCAACTACTACATAGAAGAGGGTTAGTATGCGGTCAGGATGTTTTGTTTTCTACCGGAACGCGCCTCGCGAATCCTGTCAGCAGCCGATTCCTCGTTGGATGACTGATTCAGACGGTTTTATTAATTAGAATTTAAACATGCTAAAAAGTATAATTGTGTTTTCAAGTTGAAAGCACTAATGATCACTTTGTAGTGATCATTACACTACCCTTAAATGATCCCTACAGTGATCATCAGTGTCACTGTAATGATTACTGTAGTGATCATTACAGTGTAGTAAGCAACTAAATTTGCTACACTGTAATGTATTATGTATCCTGTAGTGCCTTAATTATTACTGCTGAGTAAGTTGTCCTTTCAGTAAATGCCCTTTGTTTTAGTGCCTGTATACCTTGGGAAACGATTAATAGATTACCAAATTTGTTGACGATTATTTTTAATGACTGATTAATCCGTTATACACTGCATTTGGAATTCTTTCAAACCCAGATACAGTTGTGGTCAAAAGTGT
>NW_015115723.1:64383-92210 GCF_001443285.1 Poecilia latipinna
TGTATGTACACTTTTGACCACAACTGTATCACTAAAATCTCCGTTCTGCGAATGCTTTGGATTAGACCTAGAATATTGAGCTGGATCAGTAAGTATTGTTTGAAAGTCCCAGCAACCTTGAGAAAATCTTTTCCTCATCTTCGTTTCCTCTCTATCCAGATCCGCTGTAAACGCCAGCTGCCTTTTCAAATGCCATGAGACTGAAGGATTTTTTTTTTCCTCTTTCCACATACAGTAAAGTCCAGCTGCACTCTGTATTCGTTTAACCTTGATCTCCTATCAGCTTGCCCAAATTGACAGGACCCACAATGACTGGATGAGCCTCCGTCTGTTTGTCGTCGTTTGTGTTTCCTCTGCAGAAAGACCTCTGATCTCCTTTTCCTCCAGGCTGGATTCTACCTGTCCCAACATGCCGTGTTACATGTTAGAATAAATGGCAGCTGCTGGCGCCACATGTGAACACTCAAATTATGTTGTTTTTGTTTTCACAGTCCAGTGACTTCAGCGATATCACAAACTGGCCCACACCTGGAGAACTCGCTAAAGAGGTATGGCGTATGTGTGTGTAAAAGTGTGTTTTCAGGGTTCCTACACATTCTTGAAAAGTAGCTAATTTGGTTTAGTTGCTTCTCCAGGTTTGGATAAGTGTTAAAAGACAAAAAAAACAGAGATATTCCAGACTTTACTTCTTGTCCAATTACTAAAGAAAAGGAAGTGTTTTGCATTAATTTATATTTAATTTGTTTAAGCTTTGATTATTGTTTTAGGTACAGAGACAGATGCTAACGATTTTTGGCCTCTTGAATCGTGATTGGGTTCCTCATTTGACATTTACAAAGAGTTTTCAGTAAGGAGTCAAAGATCCAAGCTTTATGGTCAGCATTCAATGAAAATATTAGCCAGTTTTGCTTTCTCTCTAAGAAATATAAGAAATTAGAAAAAAACATTCAGATTGTTTGTTTTTCTGTATGTCCTCAAATGACTGGTCATTAAATATTTAGATTAGGGGGCAAATGTGACGTCATGTCATCTGTGTGGGGGAACAGCTGCTCTCAGCAATTCAAGGTTTTATTAAGTCAAAACGTGGCACAGTTATCACTTTAGTCAGTCATTAGACTGACTAATGTCTAATGACTGATTTTAAAACCGCAGTTATTGTTGTGTTTCCCAGAAAATGTTGCATTCATAGGATAACTAAGATTTCCAAAGATTTAAAACGCTGGCATATTCCATGACTGAGCTTGAGAGCTTAAAAGGATAAAACATAACTCCGCTAATAACCTTCCTGTTACCTGCTGAAAGTTTAGTTCTCTTTCGCCTTTTCGCTGGATGAAAATAGAAACGCCAAAGTGTTTTTAAATGATTCCATTTTAAATTGTTTCTTACGTCTTTGCGCTAATCCTACAGTGATTATTATCCCTATTTATTGGTAGAGAAGGAGAACCTCCTCTCTCTGGAAATGTATTTATTTTTCGTCTGATTATTGTGTCAAAAGGGAGTGAGAACAGACAATATGTGAAAGCGTAAATAAACGCACGCGTCTCTTGTTCAGCAGCAGCAAACTGTCCTTGGCAACAACGGGAAGAAGCCTTCCTCCCGCAGAGAAAGGGACAAGAGAAGAGAGCGACCAGACAGGAAATCAGAGAGCAGCCATGATGGAGGCGAGAGCAAGGAGAACCAGGAGGCCCATGTGGATCCAATGGAGGAACCGTCTAAAGAAGGAGAACCAAAACCAGGACAGGACTCAAAGAGCTCCAGCCTGAAGAAGAGAGGAGGTGAGGGTGAGTCTTTCTTTCTTTCTTCATCTTTGTGATGCATGCTTATGCTGCAGAAACATTGAGCTAAATAAGGCTGCTGACGGCTGTAAATGTATAAGTTTTACATTAAACATACGAATTTGTATAGATTGACATTCTGTTTCCCAACTGAGGAAAAGCTTTATTATGTTGTAGATGCTGTCAAGAGCCTTTAAGATTTAAAGATGCATGTTTGGTTTTATTTCTGACCGTGGGGGTTTTTCCTGTATAAAAAGGCATGTTAATAACCGTAATGATCTCTGTTTGTAATTACTGATTGGTGCAGATTGGTGCATGCTCTGCTTTAATAATCATACCTATTGGATTTCTTTTTACTCGTCTCTCATCTTTAGACATCAAAGAAGAATTAATTAAAGGCGCTCGCCTTTTGACTGCAATGCCACATACTTTAACGTGTCTAAAATGAGAACATAACATGGTCTATGTTGATGGAAGTGTATTAAATTAGTGATTCTCTATACAGTTACTTAAGGATCTTTTACTATGAAACATTATTACGTTTACAAAATTATGTAGTTAATTTAAAGAAACCTTGGAAGGTGTTTCTGGTGTCCAAATAGTCAGTTTTGTACAACGGCATATTATCATCATTGTAGACAAAGAGAGAAAAAGGAGTACATTTCTGCCAAGAATACTCAGAAACTTTGAAATTAATCTAAGAAAATTTCTAGGAAAAAAACCTGAACATTTTCTGAGCTGCCAACTTTTGGAGCAAAGACATTTTATTGTTTTTTACAAAAAATTTCAGAGCTTTTTGGCTGAACTCTTTTTTTTTTCTTTTTTTTTCTATCTAAATAAAAAAAATCTCAATTGAGAGTATTTACATTTATTTTGCATTTGATGAACTCTCCAGTCATTTTGAGTTATTGAGTTATTAACCAATAAATCGGATAAATAATTAGCACATACTGCAGATTTTTCATTTAGCCACTTGTGCTTTTATACAATATTAGAAATGCATAAAAAGATGAAAAGAAATGACTCGTTTCATTCGTTGTCTAAAATTCAATAACAGCATTTCTTTTGTGAATGTTTGATTGTTTGTAGGAAAAGTTGCAGCTAAAGAAATACTCCTGACATGTAATAATTGGATAGCAAAATTAGCTTAATAGATTTTTCTTTTCCACAATTTGAACCAAGCGTAGCTAAAACTTGATTTAGTAAAAGATATTTAGAGACAACAGTTTGTGCTTTTTTAATATTAAATTCAAAATGTGCATATTTTTGTACATTTCTTTGGGTTAATTACTTCTGAGTGTGTTGTTCTTTTAGCAAATAGGCTGTTTTTGCTGAAATTAATTGATAACTAAGTTGGTCTACGATTTTCATTAATTGATTCATCACAATTAATTGCTTTACCCCTAATAGTACTTCAATAAACACACAACCAAATCCCACTTTTTTCATATTATGCAGGCTGATCTGTCTAGAAAACCCAGTGTGCTTTCACAGTGTAATGTTGAACCAAAGGGGCGTGGCTTAGAGACGGGCAGCGTTCTCCTCATGCAGTGGAGGATCTGTGACTCCTGCTGCTGTCTTTGCTTTGTATCATACTACTGTAACCTAAGACTCATTAAATATATCAGGATATCATTCTCTGTGAGACTGCGCTGCTGTTGCGGGGCTCAAAGTGATATGTAGATTAATATTTCTCTGTGGAGGAACAAACATTTTTTCATGGAGTGTTTTTTTAAATACATTTGTTAGGGAGGATTTGGTCCCATGACCCATAAAATCTGCAGTATGTAACTTTTATACATGTTTTTTTTTTTCTTTACATATTTGTTCAAATTATCATTATGTCATGACAGTATTATATAAGACGGCTAATCCGTGAAAAAAATTTAGCTTCTCTGCCTTCTCCTTTTGTACGCGCTGCTATGCTACAGCTACTTCTCCACAACAATTTTCCTGGAACGGTGAGTTGTTTTTCCACGTTTGAAATATTTAGTAGCTTACACCAGGTTGATTCACAGCACCAAGACCATCGTCCAGGCTCTGATTGGTTGTTTTTGACTGGGAGAGGTGCATTTCTTCAGACAGCAATAGTAGGTCAGGGAGGAAATAGATTTTCTTTTTCTTTCTTTTTTGGCACAGATTATCCGTCTTATGTTAAACTGTCACAAAATAGTGACAGTTTTAACAAATATGAAAGAAAAAAACTGATTTGTTTTTTTAAATAAAAGTTAAAAAGTTACACACTGCAGCCTTAATTTAGCTAATTTCATGAATGTTTATATTCCACCCTTTCTCTACAGAAAGTGTGGACATCTGGTGCTTTGTCTTAGAACTCAGTAGAAAGTTTTATTTATTTGTTTTTCTCCAAGCTGCGTATTTTTCTTTCGATCCCGTTCGGCCAAAACTCTTGAAGCTCTTGTTTCCGGTATGCAATCACGGCTAGGTAACAAACGTAAGTGGGTTTCTCTGCCGCTGGAGGAAGTCTCCCGGGATGATGCCGACAAGACATCTGGCGGGTTCCCAGCCCAGTCGGACACTTCGCCCATCAGCGACTCGTCCAACCCCACGTCGCCCAATCAAAGGGTTCATGATAACAGGGCGCATTATGACAGCCGGAGTAAGTGGCCAGGAACTCATTTCTTTTTCTTTTTTTTTTTTTTTTTCCCCCCCCTTTTCACCCTGCCTCTGTTTGCTTCTTGACTGTGCAGCTTTCTGCTCTTTACCCCCTGACACAGCCGTATGTTTACTCACCCCCTTTTTCCCAACCGCTGCTTGTTTTTACACTGATCTCTTTTCCATAACGCATGGCTGAATGAAAGCATGACCTCCAACTTATTTCATCTTTGCATGTGTTTTTGTTTTTTCATTCAATAAAGTAAAAATGTTATTTTTGAGAGTTGAAAGATTTGTAGGATGATATTTTTTTTGTGCAAGTTTTAAATTAAATAGGCAATTGGTTGTGAACAAAAGATCTTATCATGAGAGGATACATCTTTGACTAGCTTCAGTAGCTTAGCAGTGCCTTGTGAAAGTATTCACACCCCTTGTTTTTTTTCTCACATTTTATTATGTTAAGGCGACAGATTGCAGTGTTTAATTAGGGCTTTATGTGTCAGACCAAGACAAAGTACAGCATAACTAAATCATCGACAAGTATCAGAAGCAATAGTCCTGCACTCTACAAATGCAGCTTTATTTAACTGTTTATTTCCTGAAGCAATTTTATTTTGTATTTTCCTTTTTCCAACACGACACATTTCAACAACAAATGACCCCCAAAAATCCCAAAGTAAATAAAAACATAACAGCTACAAAATAAATATAACAAACTAAACTTATGCAAATAAATATGAAGATTTAATCCATTTTAAGCTTGTAAGGAACAGATCTAACATCTGGATGAAGGCGATCTGATCAGATGGTTTTTGGACTTTCTGGCCCATTTTACAAAATTCTGTGTGGTGGAAAAACACCACACACTGAACATACCATCTTCACAGTGGCCCAGTCAAAGTCCAGAGCTAAATCCTTCGGTGAATCTTGACAGGATTTCAAAACTGATGTTTGTAGACTCTCTCCATCTAATCTGGCAGACCTTGAACGACAAAAGAACGGGCAAAAGTTTCAGTCTATAGATGTCCAAAGCTGTTAGGCTACGTTCACGATCCAAAGCCGATTTTTATTAAATTTTTTTGTCCGTATCCGTTCTCTTCACGGCAGTCTGAATGGCCCAATTCCAAACTTTTCACCCCTTAAGACTCCAAGTTGTGATGATACTGTTAGCACCTGCAACCGAATAAACTTTAAAACTGATCCATTGACAGCGGCATTCATTATTGCTGCTGTGTGACCTCTATGTTCTTCTTCTGCGCATGAACGTCACTTTGGAGTCGACATGGAAGTCTGATTGTGGTCACATTTAATTAGAGTCATTGACAACCAGGCAAAAAGATCTGACTTCAACCAAAAATCTGAATTAATCATCAAGACCTGCTGTGTGAACGTTGCCATAGAGACATAAAGTGGGTATGGAAAGTATTCAGACTGCTTTAAATGTCTGATATTTCAGTTTTTCTTTTTTAATAAAGGTTTTACATTTCGGGGGGAGGGAGGGGTTTTGTCAAGATGGGATGCTGAGTGTACATTCATGAGATATAATATGAACTTTTTTTATTTTAGTAAATGGCTACAATGAAACGAAGAGTGAAAAGTTTAAAGCGGTCTGAATACTTTCCATCCCCACTGAATCCTCAAAGCCCAGCAGCTACAAATGCACATTGCACCTTTCACATTATTCGTAAAGGCTTTAGAAAACCGTGCATCATTTTGCCCTGTTTATGTATGAATGGTCCTAATTACATGAATCCTTTAAACGTTTCACATTTACATTCCGGTTTGTGACGGTCTGTCTCATAAAATCCCAGTCAAATACAGACATTTCTGGTTGCAATAATTGTAGGAGTATGAAGACTTTCACAAGATGTTTATTTCTTTTTATTAGGACTGCACAATATATCACAGCGCTACTATATTGGTATGACCAATGTCTCCAGCAGATGCTGGTGTCCAGGGAGTGTTGGAAGCAATGAATGAGGCAGAATGTGGATTTATGCCAATTGATACCGCTGCCATTTCAAAATGTCCTAATATTGTGCAGCCCTACGTTTTTATCTCGGTGTTGATCTATGAAGTTTATTCAGTTGGCTGAGTAGCTTGTATGAAACGAAGTCAGGAGAATGTGCTTCCTCTGAACCAGGTTGGAGAGCCGAGCCGCGGGACCACGGAGACGACACCGGCAGCATTCGGAGCGACGGCGGGACTGGTCGCGGAGGAATACGAGGCAGGGGGAAAGGTCGCGGGCGTGGCAGAGGTCGTGGACGAGGTGGGCATTACTCTTCATGCTATTTATGCACCGATTACAGTTTTCTGGCCGATCACCGATCTTTAAAAAGCTGATCTATCTATGACCCTGCCGATTTTTTTTCTTCTTTTTTTTCTGTCTGAAAAGTTGATAAGTTGACGATAGTGTTGCGACTGTTAACAGCAAGTTCAGACGTAAATCAAGATTTCCGATCTCCCAAAAATAAGGAAATTGAGGCTGATTCCTCGTCCACCAGGCCTGTCATGATGACAAATTTTTCTGGATGATAAATTGTCCCAGAACTTATTGCGACAAATGATAATATTGTGATTTTGAGACCATTATCAAATAATGTAATGGTAAAGGCATAATAATACAAGAAAACACTCTCAAAGATCAATAAACTTTAAATACTAATGAAAATTTAGCACTGGAACTGAAATGGGGTGCTGTGGTGGCGCAGGGGCAAAACAACCCATGTATTGAGGCCTTAGTCCTCATGCCAGTGGTCGCAGGTTCAGTTCCCGGCCTGGTGACATTTGCCACATGTCTTCCCCCTCTCTCATAACCCTTTTTCCTGTCAAACTACTTTCAAATAAAGGCCACTAGAGCCAACAAAACCTTAAAAAAAACACTGGAACTGGACAACATTTTAAATATCCACTTCTGGGTAGAAAGAGAGAAAGAAGAGAGAAAAACAAAAAAAATTTACAAACGGAAATTATTGAGCTCGTTTTAATTTATCATGTGATTAATTGATTTATTGCTAATTGTGTCAGGCCTACTAACTGGCTGATTTATCGGTGCACCTCTCCTTCATACATAAAAATCCTGGTTTAGTTGACCTCATTATTTTCAGTCTGAAATGTAGGAAATCATTTGCTTAAGTTTCTCTTTTCAAGCATCTTGTCTTCCTTTGTGAACACGGTTCTGAGTGGCTTATTTGTGCTTTCCTTGCTTCCTCAGGTCGGTACGAATACTCTCTGAACTATAGAGACGCTCGCTCATCTGACGGCTCCGGTCAGGTGCCCACAGAGTTCGGTACCAACATGGTTTACTACTACGACGATGGCAGCAAGGTCCAAATGTATACAGTGGATGAAAAGCTTCTCAAAGAATACATCAAGCGGCAAATGTAAGTGTTTTACAGCTTTCTGAGACCTGAAAATTTAGGACGTACAATAATGAATAACACAAAGTTAAGCATTATTGTAAAGTAGAAGGAATAAGGCACCGACATCAATCTTGCAGATATGCAGCAGAATCCTTTGAGAGGACAAGTGTTAGTCATATGCTGGACAAAGATGACCTTTATGGAAGAGTGGGGGAAAAAAGAAAGGCATTATTAATAGAAAGCTCTAAGAAAACCATGAAGGGAACACCGCAAACATGTGGATGTGGAAGGTCGTCTGGTCACATGAGAACAAAAGTTGTCAACACTTTGTGCGGAAGAAAGCCAAGAAAGTGTGGCAGTAAGGGAGACAGCTAAAACATGGAGGACAGTGGGTCCTTAAGACCAAGTCTGGTTTAGACTAGCACATATCCACCTAAAGTCAATTGTGAAATGGTGCCAAGACTTAAAATCGGAGGTTCAAAGAAGTTCTGATCTGTCTGAGTTTGAGCTGTTTTAGATCAACAATGATCAGCAGTGCTTGGTAGAACTTGTAGGCACCAAAGGACTCGCAGCTGGAGTTGCAACAAAAGGAGCTTCAGCAATTTATATGTACAAACCCACAGCAAATGTTTCAGTTTAATTAAAAAAGGAAAATAATCCAAAACATTTTCTTTCATTTACGTCCTTTGTGTTGGACAGTGTTTTTCAACCACTGTTCCGCAGCGCACTAGTGTGCAGTGAGTGATCATCAGGTGTGCCGTGGAAATTATCCAATTTCACCTACAGTATTTTCCAGACTATAAGCTGCTACTTTTTTCCTAAACTTTGAACCATGCGGATTGTAGCCAAGTGCAGCTTTTCTGTGTATTTTTCTTCAACCACCAGGGGGCTCTATAGCAGGAAGTGAATCATTAGAAGTCAAAATTGTAGATCAAAGAAGAACGCGTTAATTTTCCTTTAGAACAACCACATGCTAGCAGCAGGCACGACGGAGAAATGTTTTCAAACTCGTATGATGCAGCTTTTAAGTTGAGGGCTGTCGATCTGCCACTACAGGAGGGAAATAAAGCCGCTGCACTTAAGCTCCGTGTGAACGAAACCATGGTTAGTAGTGGCTAGCGGCGTAATCATGTAATTTTCTTACCACTAGATGGCAGTAGGTACAGAGCATTTTACATTAAAACAAGAGAATTAGTGATGCATGAATATTACAGGTAGCGGTGAGAGCATCGTATCTAGCAAGACTAACGACAGTGATGGAAAAGACAGTGAAGCTCAGCAGTAGTTAGAAAGAACATGGGTCCATTTTCCACAACATGTCTGTGTGACATGACCAATAAATCATTACTGATATAAATTTGTTATAAAAGTATTACTGATTGCACTTTAAAAATGAGGTAACTTTATGTTATTAAAGGTAAAGTTTAAACAGTAATGATTTCTTGGTTAATGTCAAGTTGTCATAACAAAGACATTTTGAATAATGTCAACTTTGTATTAAAAGTGTCATAATTTACCGAATGACGCTTTATGACAACAGTCAAATATTCATGAAGGCTTATTCATGTTCATGACAGGTGTTATGTCATGATTATGACAGTGTCATGACAGTCTTATTCACCCCCCTTCAAATAAAGTGTTACCTGATTTTGTTGAAGATTTTGTTATTAAATGTTGTGAAAGCACATTTAATAGAATATTACATCAGACCAATAAAACATTTTTAATACAGAAATTATGTTGAAAGGTCATTTTCAAAAGGTGCTTTAAATCTGACAAACGAGCTTCACCGGAACATGTATAATAATTTATTGCATATGACTTTATATTACATTGAACATACCTTCAAACTTGCAAGAGTTCAACTTGCAGTCATTACATCTGAGGCCAGGCTCTGCAGAACTGAAACTGAATAACTCTGAAATGCCTCTTAGAATGAGATGATCTGCTCTTATTTGAGTTTGTCCTGCAGGGGGCAGTGTGCTCCTGGTGTCTACTTGACAGCCCTGGCCTCTTTAAAGACCAGACTCTGGCCAGTGGAGGTTGAGGGTGAGCCGAGCTCCTAAAAATAGACAGAGTGCTTCTAAAGGGACAGGCGAGGAATTACATGCAGGCCTGAGAGCTGAACTGTAAGGATAAGGAGGAGGAGGGAGAGAAAGCCAGGGAATGAGGGAGGCAGGGAGGGGGTGACAATAGTGAGAGGGGACGTTCCTGTCCACTCTCCTCATCTCCCTGCAGTTCAGCCGTTTTTCTTCATGCTTACTTACTGCCTGAGGCTGAGCTCCACACAAATATTTGTGTCAGAGGGTGTGCCATGGTGACATGAAGTGGTGTGACGAGCAAGAGACAACGAGACAGAGGTCTGCATTTGGTGCTGAAGTCACAATGTTCATCACTGCAAAAATAATTTTAAAGTCCTAGAAATGTTTCTTCTTGTCTTTTGAATCTTATGTCATCTCATGTAATCAGAGATCTTTAACCAGTTCTTTGTTAATCTCTAAAATAAAACACTTCAATGAAACTGTTACAAATTAGAAACTATATTTTTTTTCTTCTTCTGACGCAAGACTTTCATATTCAGACTTTAAAAGAACATTAACCCACATTTATATCAATATTAAGATATATTGCGCACTAGTTCTTAAATTGGAAGTAAAGGATAGTTTTTTACAATATTAATCTGAAAAGTGTGTCATGCATTTGTATTTAGCTCCCTTTACTCTGATACGCCTAAATAAAATCCAGATTAACCAACAGGGGTGGGCGATATAATAATTATTATTATACATTTTATTTTTGCGCTGCTCTTGTAAACACTCAAAGCTACTTTACAGGAATGTTTTTCTATTTTAATAAAGTTCAAACAACTTTAAGAAGTGAATAATTTTGCAAGGCACTGTAAAATCAACTTTCTTATTTTTGGTAATAAGAAATGGTAATACTCAAACCATTGAACTTAATGCAATCTCTGTAATTAACTTTCATTTAAAAAGTAAAACAATCTGTGATTTCTGTTTGGACGTTGGCATTTTGAAACATCACGACACATTTCAACAGTTTAAACTCTCATTATTTGGAACAAAGAGTTGGGCCTGAAGAAGATCCAATTGAGATGGTCTAGTCAAAGGAAAATGTTAAAACGAATGGCGGTTAACGCTGACATGCTTCCTCCTGCAGTGAATACTACTTCAGCAGCCACAACCTGGAGCGGGATTTCTTCCTGAGGAGAAAAATGGATGCGCAGGGCTTCCTCCCCATTTCACTCATTGCAAGCTTCCACCGAGTGCAGGCTCTTACGACTGACGTCAACCTCATCATAGAGGTAATGCGCCACAGGTCAAACACGAGATATTTCAGAAATCGCTTCAACACCTGGATTTTGTCTGATCTGAAACCTCCACGTCTTTCCCCCTGCTCCTCCCTGCAGGCTCTAAAAAGCAGCACTGAAGTGGAGCTGGTGGATGAGAGGATACGCTGTAAAACGGAGCCGGAGCGCTGGCCCATCCCCACCCCGCCTGTCGTGGGTTCGCCCCGCACCGACTTCTCGCAACTCATCAACTGCCCCGAGTTTGTTCCTCGACAGAACCTGAACACCGTCAGTGCTGGTCAGTATTCAGTTACCTTTTTACGTCCAAGTGATTGTTTGGATATGCACCCGTCTGAAATTTTGCTAAAGAAAGTTGGCAAAAGTATGAACTTCTAACACTAATTTTTAGCCATTTGTTAAAACTGAGCTACCTTGACAAAAACCACATATTAAGATAAAACCGATTCAGAAAAAAGACCCCAAGTTACTGAGCCTAAAATGCAACATCAGCATTCCTTTTGTTAATTTGAACCAGGTAAAGCTAAAACTATGCAACTTGAGGAGTTTTGGGTAAAACATATTTACTTACAAATGTGTTTTTATTTTAAAAGCAAAATGTACATATGCTCTGTGCAGTTTCATCTTAATTACTGCTCTGAATGTGTTGTTTATTCAGTAAATATAATTTTTTTGAGGATTAGGATTGATCAGTTATTAAACTGATGATTTTCATAATCGATTCATCACAATTATTCAGATCGTTCCAGCCGTACTCATTATTTCTGATAGAACCAGGGGCGATGTCACACAATATGAGAAAATCAGTTCATTAAATGACTCTCTACAGACTGTAGAGTCTGTAGAGAGATTTTTTTATTTTATTTAACATATCCCATGATGGACAGAATTGGACTAAAAGAAAACGTTTTATAATCTGCTAACATCAGACTGAATGAACTGCTGACTGTTTCATGTTATAGAAATGGCTTTTGTGCTTCATCTCACTCGTTTGTCGAACATCTGACTGAAAACTAAGATTTTTTTCCTGCAGTAACAACTTCCACATCGAAGAGTGTTGATGTTAGCATCGCCTGCTATGTTTTTATACATTCAGTAATGAGTTAGTTTCTGACCGGCAAAGTGTCCCATCTGAAGGTTCTGTGGACAAATCTGTTTTTCCCCCCAAATCTCTTAAGTTCTGTAATCAAACACAACAATTCCAAAATGAATATTTGCTTCTCTTTAGTTTTACACACAATTCTCTTGAAGCAGTAAAACACACACCTCAGTTTATTCTGACTTCCTCTGCCATATGCTGCTGCCCTGAATATCCACTGGAGCAGAAAATGTGGATTAATTGAAGCTGGGAACTTTTTACAGCAGCCACATATGAGCTTTCCTCAAATGAAACATTATTTAAAGAACAAAACAGACACTCTTCAGATTATTAAAGAAGCTCTTCACACATATAAAGCACATTTAAATACATTTCTTGAGCTGTTCATCAAAAGCAAACCCCAAAATTAACTCATCTGGTCCTCATGTCATTAGAATTTGTAAAGCGGTAAATATTTATTTCTGTTGTCATCTTTCTGGATTTCAAGATTTTGTTAGGGGAGAGTTGATAAGTTCTGTTTTTTTTATTTTGATCCATAATTTAGTTTTAACATGTCTCACTTTTTGAACTAAAACCATTTCCAGTGTTTTTCAGTGTATAAGTGGATGTCATAAAGCCGATTGTTGTGTGACTTTCAGCTACGTTGCCTGTGAAGGAGCCTCTGATTGGCCCGGCTGAACCCAGCTCGTCCAATCAGGACTCTCTCCTGGCCGCAGACAACTCCAAAGATGGCCCTGCGTCCGAGCCCAAGCCCGACCCGGACGCCTGGATCCAGGTGGAGAAACGCCACCGTCAGACCTCCGGAAAATCAAAGGCAAGTGACGGCAGGGACAAAATCCAGCTGTAGGTCAATAACCAACAGAGGCAGAAGAAAATGGAGACCAATCTTTTTCTGGTCAATAGTATTTTATTTTTTTAACCTAAGTGAGAGAAAAATATATCAATTAATCGCATGATGACTTATAATGAGCCTGATCATTTCCATTCTGATTGACATTTTTCAAAGGGACAAATGTTTAGAGATTTAATAATCCATACTATTTATGGTTTCAATTGTGAATAGTTTTATTTCCAATTTATTTATTTTTTTATTTTTTTTATTTTTATTTTTTTATATTTAAAATATCTTTCAGTTCCAGGGTGGAGTGTTCAAAAATGTAAGTTTAATTGTTCTTTGGTAGAGCGAAGCTGCATGATTATGCCATTATCGGTATAATACTTGACAAGGTCTCAAAACAACAATATTATTATCAATAATTTATGGGACAGTTTATAATCTTTCTAAATTTATCACGATGGGCCAATGTCTCAGTTTCTGGGTTTTGGTGGATGAATAGGTCCAAATAATGAGATTTTTCAGTACTTGACCAAAACTAACATCCATCTCTCTTATATTCATCACTCTTCCTTTTTCCGCCTCTCATCTTGTTTTTCCATGTTTTCCTGTCTCTCTCTCCTGTGATCACTTGCATTCTCCTTTATATTCTTTTTTGTTTTGGGCCGGCAGCATGACAGCGATGATGTGTGTGCTGCTGGCCCATCTCCTCCCTTAGAGCCCGAACCCAACCTCCTCTCCTCTGCAGTTGAGTTCCTCCTTCCTCCAGACTTTCACTCATCCCAGCTTGTCCTCCTTCCTTTAACATCTCATTCATTGCATGTCTTGTTTTCATTCACTCAAACATTCATTCATTCCACGGCTTCATTTATTTTTGCCTGAATGTAATTTTTAGATCAAAAACTAGAGAAAGCTTGAAAAGTATTCATACAGTTTTTGATCTTATCTGTATCAGGTTAGAAAAAGCAAAAGCATGCTACATTTTTCAGATTTTATTTGTGGAAAAGTTTGGAAAATCCCAGTAGTTTATGGCTGGAACTAGACAAAATGTAAAGTTGAAGAGTATGAACAAAACCGGATCTACAAGGATTTGGGCCCCTGGGCTGGAAATCATTTTGGTGCCTTATCCACTAAATAAAAATTCTATTGCTACGTACATTAATCTGTGGTTTTATACATAATTAGATATGAACCAATGATGGTAGGTTTATTTAGTAACTCCATGTTGCCCCCCTCTCCCCTCCCCAAAAAATTACCATAACTTCATAATTTTCAAAAACTTGTGTTGTTTATATTCATAAAAATCCCAACATATTGTTACAACTCATCTGATATGAGCCTATGATTCTCATATGAAGTACAGTGTCTACAAAACATGCATTCATTAAAAAAAATTTAAAATCTGTGGAGCCCCCAAAAACTACTGCCTGTAAACCCTTTCTAAAGTCTGGCTCACGGCATGGATACTTTGGCAGGATATTCTACTCAGATTTTGGTCTTAACTGGATGTTTCCTCAAACTTCCTCCCGCCCTCCAGGGGGAACCCAAGGGCCCCCCTGCTCAGAGCAGCCAGCCGCCTCCCCAGGCCGAACTGGACCAGGAGGAGCTGGACTTCATGTTCGACGAGGAGATGGAGCAGATGGCGCCCAGGAAGAACAAATTCACCGACTGGTCGGACGAAGACGACTCGGACTACGAGCTGGACGACCAAGACGTCAACAAGATTCTCATTGTCACCCAGACCCCGCCGTACCTCCGCAAACACCCCGGCGGCGATCGCACGGGAAACCACGAGTCCAGGGCCAAGATCACAGCTGATCTGGCCAAGGCCATCAACGACGGGCTGTACTACTACGAACAGGACCTGTGGAAGGGAGAGGAGCAGATCGACTGCAGCAAGGTGAGACAGCAGTAGCCTAACCGCTTTATTTAACTCTTAAGTTTTTTTTTTTGTTTTTTTTTAAATACTTCTCATATGCAGAAAATGCATCGTAACATAAATGTAGAGATAGTCAAGTTGGACATGTGCACTTAGAGGCAAAAACAACATCGCTATGTTTGATCCAGTCATCATCTTCCACTTACACCTCCCTCTAGTCTGATTAGCACTAGGGCCTTCGCAATGAATCAATTAATGGCATGATAAATTAAAACAAGCTTAATCATTTCCAATTGCATGATTTTATTGTTTTTTTGTTTTTGTTTTTCTCTTTCTACCAAAATCTGACGCCCCAAAAATTGGCACCCTGGGCTCCTGCCACTGTAAACCCTTAATAAAGTCTGAGCCAGATTATCAGCAGAAAGTCTTGCTTTCTCGCAGCAATCAGAAACTGAAATGCTATAGAAAATAATTTCATTTGTAACTTAAAAATATATAACTCCTAAGAATTGTTTTTGAGAGCTGAAAATTGTGCAAATAAATGTATTGATAGTTGCGCTTAGATTTGGAATCCTGTATGAAGCTTTTAGGTACAGTCAATTTTTTGCCTGTTATTGATAGTTATTGGTAAAGTCATACAAGCTGAGTGTATCACACAGCATCTTAAACATCCATTTTCCCTCTCTTTCCAGTAAGTTAAATTCAATAATACTCACAATGTAGCAACTTTGTAGAAGTAAGTAATAACATTCTTTATGGGATCATCCAGGTGTAAGCAGAACCCAGTTTCTCTGCCACCCTCAGTACAGTGACGTACTATAAAGTTTTTCTTTGGCAGTGCGGTTGCTTCATGATGTGTGCAGAGGGACTAAAATAACCTTTCCTTCTGCACAAGCCTTTCACGTATCAGACAGCTGCTTCCAGAGCGGAGTGACCTGCTTTTAGAAAAGCTGCTGCGTCTGCAGAAAGCGTGCACGTAAGATCATTAGGTCTACGTTACACAGTGTGATGCAACGTAATTTATGAGCAGGAGCAGTGAATTTATGGGATAAAACCAGCAGGCAGTCGTTCACAACAGTCGTAGTAAAGTCTTATCTATTGAAAAACTATAATTACTTGAAAAATTATTACTTAAACTATGTTATCACCATAAAACCTTCTGATTTCAAGCATTTGAATAAAACAATTCATTTTTTAAAGGTGGGAAACCTGATTGGATGAGTTCCACTGCTTTGCTCTTGTGCAGCCAGAATAACATGCAGTCATTACCCTGCTGAAATGAATCAGCTGTATTCTTTCCTCCCACCTCCAGCTATGTATTTAACTGAAAATACTACGCAGATCTTCTGCAGCTCTTCGAGAAGGATGATGAGTTGTATGTGGAGGGGAAGTGCTGAGGAAGAGATAAGTAGAAGGGAAATAAGAGCTAGAGCCATTGGCTGATCTGTGATAGGCAGCAGTTACTGCAGTCATCTTCAAAACTTTAGACATAATTTTGACCAGTGTAAAATAATAAATAGATGCATAAAATGATCTGGAACTGCTTTCAAAAATTTTTAAAAGCAGTTGCAAGTTTAAAACATTGGACAGTAAGTTCTTAAAGCTACAGATACACTATTTTCTTGTAGGTCCGACCTGCTGGCTCAGATTGTATTTGCAAGATTGCCCAGATGAATAATCAGAAAACATCTCCCCTGCCTTTTTCTGATCAGACTTTGTACTGTTTCATCACTTAAAGTTTTAGTTAATTGTATGTTGGACCCATTATTTTTATTTGTTCTGCAGATTTTAACCACAAGAAACAAAACGCTCACCTTTGTAATTATAAATCGCAGTAAATAAAATGTGTCATGTTCCTATAAATACGACATGTCTTCTAAAGTAGGTTTGAAATTGTCCTCATGTTTGTTGGTGTCTTTTTGTTTTGTTTTTTTGTTGTTGTTTTTTTAGCAACGTCAGCTCGTTTTGAGCTCAAAGGTTGTCATTAAAGTGGGAAATCTTCCACCTGAACACACACACACACACACACCAAGGTCAGCTGCAGTTTTTTTTTTTTTTTCCACTATCGTACATCTGATGCAGGCATGTAAAGGTCATAGTCCACGCCACATCTGTTGTGTGTCACACTGGCCCACATGGCTGCAGCCGCTGGCATTATCAGCTGTTTGGACCTGCATGTTGTCCTGTTGTCAGCCCAAACTGAGAGCTCAATTACAACTAAAGGCAGGAGTAAACTAAACTAGAGTTGCTGTAGTTTTTCCTAAGAAATCTACCTTCTTACCCTTACAATCTGTTTTTTTACTCTAATTTTCAAAGGGTAGTGTTATGTAAAGTCGACTCTTAAGCTTGACATCATGTTATAATGTTACTCCCTCATCAAAAACAAATCTGGAGTGTTGCCTTGATCCTTTCATTTACGTTTGAGAAATCCTTTAATCTCCATGGCAACCATTCAGCTTTGCAAAACGGCTGGGTGGACCTAGCTCCACCCTCAAGGACACAGCTCCTCCTTACAGCTACAGTTTCTTAAAGAGACAGAGACCCAATTTCAAGGCATTAAATTACAAAGTCAAATTTATATATATATATATATATATATATATATATATACACACACACACACACACGCATATCATTTTTTAACAACTGAAGGTAACAGTTTCTTGATTACGGTATAAAATGGCGCTATGTGCCTGAATAACACAATACCGCCCCTATAAACCAGTGTCACCAACTTTATGCATCCTGAATGCCAACATTTAATGCAGTATTTTTGGCATATTTTGCATCCTCATAGAGGAGTCAGCCATTGTGCATTTAAAGATGCCAGTTGAACTCGATTTGTCCTCTCCAGCAGGATGTGGAGAACTTCAAGAAGTTAAACGTCATCAGTAAAGACGAGTTTGACACCCTCACTCCCAAAGTTCCCGTTGACCCGAACCAAGAAGTCCCCCCTCCTCCCATGACAGGTGAGTTTGTGGAGGTGCACTGTAGACCATTGTTGTACTAATCTATTATCATGTCGATTATTCTGACAGTTAATTGGGTGAAAGATTTTTCCCTTCTGTAGTAAATACTTCAGTGGTGTCCAAAGTGGGTCCTCGAGGGCCGGCATCCTGCATGTTTCAGTTCTCTCCCTGGTCTAATGCACCTGGATGAAATGATGACTCGTTAGAAGGCCTAAGAGGAACATTGACAAGCTGAAAAGGTTGTTACTTCCACCAGGGAGAGAACTAAACCATACAGAATGCCGGCCCTGGAGGACCGAGTTTGGACACCGCTGAAGTACTTAATCTAGTGAAAGAAATATACAAAAGAGAAAATTTCCATCCTTTGATAAGAAAACATTTTATTGCTTAAAATAATTCAAATAGCACTTTTAGTTTCAAGTGTGTACTGTGAGGGGGGGTACAATGGCAGAAATGGATGACAAATAGAACATTTCACATTTCTTTTTAAAAGTTAAAAAGCACACATTACACTTTACGTTCAGTCTCAAGTTTGAAGTATGAAAACTTTATAAATTAGAATTTTCTAATGTATTTTTTATTGTTTGTCATTTATCACACTTTTTGATGAGAAAATACAATAAGCAAGAAAAGAGCTGGAAGATGATAAAAAACAGAAGCTAAAATTTCAGAAAGTTACACTACCAAGTCAGAAAATAGAAAAACATAATTTAACAAAGCCTGGAGGCAGAAAATTTGCCTCTAGGAATTTTAATAATCAAGGTCTTCAAGTCATTTGATTAGAGCCTTAATGTATATTTTTTCATAGCTATAAGCATTGCAGTCTGCTTTATACCACAAAGATTTAGCCACAAAGACGGAAAGTTACTCAAATATACTAAGTTATATTCAAGAATTTTCTCTGTTTTTTTTTTTTTTAATTATTTTATTTATTAGGGAACAACAACAAGGTATGCATCACATTTGTTCACAGAAGATGGTACAATCAAATACATTCTACTAATCAGCTTGTTACAGTGTTCTATAAAGCATACCATTTCAGGTGAACATCCCGGCTCCAGTTTTAATTGTTCCATTTTTTTTCATTTAATCCTCCTCCACCTCAATTCCACAAGAGAGAGTGGGGAGGAGAAAGTCTAAGCAAATCCGTATCGCATCAGAATAATTTTTCCGAACCGTAAAACAGGTAGTCAAAACCGAACAGAGTAGCTAAGGAACAGTGGGTGTCGCATTACTTTCATTAGTATCAGATCTGGTGCTCAAAAAAGTCCGCCAGGGGGCCCAACACCTTTCGAATCTGTCTTGCTCCAGTTTTAATGCGAATGTCAGTTCTTCCATTTTGCAAATGTCTTGGATGATGTTTATCCAGTCTTCTATTGTGGGTATTTTGTCAGTCATCCATTTCCGAGTGATTCCTTTTTTACCAGCAATTAACATTATGTTGAACATGTACGTTTTATAGAAACCCTTTACACAGTTTGGTCGTTTACCCAGGATCATAGTATTAAAGTTTGGCGTAAAATTTGCCCCAGTTATGGTCTCCATACTTTGTTTGATTATCTTCCAGTAAGAAGAAAGCTTGGGGCAGCTCCAAAAAATATGAAAATGCCCGGCTAACTTCGACCCACATAATCTCCAGCATGTATTATCTGAATTTCTGCCCCTCTGGGCTGGTGTTCTGAAGAAGCGTGTGACGGTCTTCCAGGCGAATTCCCTATAAACTACTGATGACGTACATTTCCAACAGTTGTTCAAGATGTCTATCCAGTCCTCAGTGTGAATTTGGTAGTTCCCTTCTTTTTCCCATTTCTCTTTTATGTATAGTGTATTCCCTCCTTTCAGGTTTTGTATTTCATTGTACAATTTGGATGTTAATTTGTTAACGGAGATTGATTGATACTGCTTTAGAAAAATATTTAATATGCCGACAAATGTTCTGTCTGGATCAGCCTTATTTGATTTTTCTAAATAGTGCCGGATTTGTAGATAATGAAAAAAATCTCTGTTATCAAGACCATATTTCTGTTTAATATCATGAAAGGTTCTCAGACAGCCTTTGTGGTATAGATCATTATATTTTACCAAGCCCTTTTCCGTCCACTTTTTAAAGGTATTATCTGTTTTATTTGGTGTAAAGTCTTGATCGTATGCTATCCATCTGATTGGCAAACAGGACTCTTTGTTTTCTTTAACTAATTTTGACCAAGTCCTCAGTGATGTTTCTGTACATGGATTGAGATCTTTAAGGTCTTTTATTAAATCTATATTCCCAATTGCGGCTTTCGGGGGGACACCATTGTTTGAACATTCAATTTCCTTCCATTTCGCTGTGTATGAAGAGTCACACATCTCTACCAGTGGGTTTATTTGTGCTGCTTTGTAGTAGTCACTCATGTTTGGGAGTGAAAGACCTCCTTTACTTTTACTCAGTTGTAGAGTTTTAAATCTGTTCCTGGGTTGTTTCCCTTGCCAAATAAATCTCGAAATCAGTTTGTCAATTTCTTGAAACATACATTTGGGTGGTTCTGCTGGTAGGGTCTGAAACAGGTATAGCAGTTTTGGCAGCATCATCATTTTGATAGCTTCTACTCTATGCATAAGACCCAAATAAGGTATCAGGTTCCATCTGGATATATCATTTTTTATTTTAGTCATTAAAGGGTTATAGTTATCTGAGAGGATTTTTCTTAAGTCTTTGGGGATGGTCACTCCCAGGTATCTAATTGAGTCCATGTCCCAGTTTATTTTGAAATTTTCTTTGTCAATATTGCCTGGTGAGTATTTGAAAGTCAAGACTTGAGATTTGTGGGAGTTCAGTTTGTAACCTGAAAATTTCCCATACTCCAATAAGATTTTGTGTAATTCTGGGAGGGACTCCCGTGGTCTCGCCAGATAAATTAATATATCGTCCGCAAATAGCGCTAATTTTTGTTCCTTATGATTTATCTTTATGCCATGTATTTTGGTGTTTTGCCTAATCCACTGTGCTAAAGGTTCAGTAAATATGGCGAATAATAATGGGGATATGGAACATCCTTGTCTGCACCCTCGTTCAATTTTTATTTCTTCTGACAACCCCCCATTAATCCGAATCTTACCTGTAGGCTTATTATACAGTTCTTGAATTATCTTAATAAATTTGCTGGAAAAGTTGAATTTTGACAAGACTATAAATAAGAATGACCAGTCCACGGTGTCAAATGCTTTTTGCGCGTCTAAACCCAGTATAATTGCTTGTTTGTCTGTCTTTTTAATGTGGTTTATCACGTTAAGGGTTCTTCTAATATTATCTCTTGTACGTCTGTTCTTTATGAACCCAGTCTGATCTAAATTTATTATCCCCGGGAGAATAAGCTCCAATCTTTTGGCTAGTATGGAGGTAAAGATTTTATAGTCTTGATTAAGTAGACTGATTGGGCGGTAATTTGAGCAGTCTAGTCTGTCTTTGCCTTCTTTTGGAATAACTGTTATCATTGTTTCCTTCCAGGAGGGGGGAATTTGTCCCCCATTTAGAACCCAGTTGAATGTTCTCAGAAGGACGGGAGATAGATCTTTTAAATAGATCTTATACCAATCGGCATTAAATCCATCTGGTCCTGGTGATTTGTTAGGTTTCAATTTATTTATTGCTTTTTCAATTTCTTGAATAGTTATGTTCTTGGTCAGAATTTCATTTTGTTCATTCGATACAGTGGGCAGCAGCAACCCATTTAGTAGTGCATTGGTTTTTTCCAATCCATCTTGTTCTTTTAGAGCATACAGTTTTTGGTAGTATTTTTCAAAGCTTTTTCTTATTTCTATATTCTTATAGGTAACTTTATTAGTTGTTGGTTCTTTAATTTTATATATAGTTCTTTCCTCTTGTTGTTTTTTAAGTCTGTATGCTAAAAATTTTGATGATTTTGGGCTTATTTCATAGTAACTTTGTTTTAGGAATAAGTTTCTTCTGTATATTGGACTGTAGTTCTTGGTTAATTTCGTCTCTGATTTGTTTTATTTTCTCTATAGTTTTAAGTTCTGTCTTGTTTTTATTTGTCTTTTCTAGTTCGGTCAGCTCTTGTTCCAAATTCTTTAATTTTTCTTGCTTAATTTTTTTTAAAAGAGATGATTTTGCAATTATTTTTCCTCTTAAGACGGCTTTACAGGCATCCCATAATATTACAGGGGAGACTTCTCCATTGTCATTGTCCTGCATATATAATTGAATTTCTTGCCTTAACTCTTCTTTAATTTTGCCCTTGAGTATACTAGAGTTAAGTCTCCATATAAACGGGTTTTTTGATTTATTAACATTTACTTCTATGTGAAGTGGGCAATGATCTGAGAGATCCATCAGCCCAGTATGACATTTTTCAACTCTGTCTAGGTCTTTGTTGTACATAAAGAAGTAGTCAATTCTTGAGTATAAATGATGAGCTGAAGAGTAGAATGTATAATCCCTTTTCCTGGGGTTGAATTCGCGCCATACGTCTTTTATCCCCAGTTCTTTGATCATCTTCCTAATCTTCCTACCTACGCTGCAATTAGCTCTGGGTTGTTTAGAGGCATCTTCTGAAGGATTTAATCTTACATTAAAGTCTCCCCCACAGATTACTATGCCTTGTGATTTAGTTATCATCATATCGAAGATATGTTTATAAAATGACCAATCTGAACCAGGCGGGGCATACACATTGATAAAGGTGAACTCTTGTCCCTCTAGCTTGCCCACTACAATGTTGTATCTACCATCTTTGTCTTTATATTCGTGGCTCAACTCAAATGTGACCCTTTGGGATATTAAAGTTGCCACCCCCCTTCTACGACCTGATTTATGTGATGCACTAAATACCTGAGTAAAGCCCATTCTTTTGAGTTTACTATGCTCTTTCTCAGAGAGGTGAGTTTCCTGGAGGAATACTACTTCTGCTTTTTCTTTTTTAATTTTTCTTAATATTTTCTCCCTTTTTATTGGATTGTGGACTCCATTTACATTATAAGTTGTAATTCTAAGAGGTGATACTGAAGTCATGGCTTGCAAATAGCTGGATATTCAGAGCGAGTAAAATAATTGACAACCCTAAGCTACCCAAACAAAGAACAACTGTGAACAAATCAAACATTTCAGCTTTGTGGAACAAGCTAACACACATCCATTTAAAGACTTCCTTTCCTTTGGTCTTATTTATGACCATAACGGTGTTATAGTTTGTGAGCGATTAAGAGGGAAAGCCAGCGCGGCTCAGTGGCTGAGAAGGGCCCTCTGGTGGTGACGTTACCTGGTTGTAGCGATCCGATTTCTAGGAAGCGCGTTCCCCGACTTCGAATAACATCAAAAGGTAAGTAATAAGAAGTGTAGTAATAATAATAGTCCTTTGCTGTGTTTGATCCATCCGCTCTTGTGGTTATGCTTATTCTCTTCTAAACTTGTCCAGTTTTTTCTTGTATCCCTCCCGAGTTCCATTTTGTCGTTGGTCTTTGTCGTTCTTTCCTGTCTTGGTCCACATCGTGCTCTTGATCTTGTCTACCAACGTCGTCGATGGCTGGATAACGGTGATCTGGAAGCCTCGGTTCGCCATGTCCTTAGTTCCTTCAGCTGCAGAGTTGTAGACACGCGTGTTGTTCTCATAGAATACTCTCAACTTGGCCGGGAACGGTGTTTGGAATTTGATCTTTTTTTCCTTGAGGACCCGCTTCACTTCACTGTACTCACGTCGCCGTTTTAACACGTCTGGAGCATAATCGTGGTCCACTATGACTTTTCTCCCCGCCACTGTGAAGCCTTTCTTTTGCCATGCTCGTTTTAGTATTTCGTCTTTTATCTTAGAAGTGCCGAACTTGACTATTATGGAACGAGGGGGGGCTTCAGGCGGAGCTCTGGGTCCTAGAGAGCGGTGAGCTCTTTCAATGTTCAAATCAATCGATGTCGGAATGTCCAGTTTGTCTCGGAGTAGATTGTCTATGAAGGCTGAGATGGACGATGAGCCATCTTCAGAGCCCTCTACAATGCCATGGAGCCTCAAATTGTCCCTTCTCGATCTCCCCTCGAGCTCCACCAGCTTAGCCTCGAACTCGTCGTGTACTTTACTTAGCTTCATAGCTATCTCTTCCAACTGCTGAATTTTGTTCTCCGCTTCCAAGATGCGTGTCTCAGCCTCGTCCAGCCTTCTATTTACGTTCTTTATTTCCTCTTTAACCACTCGGAACCCTTCACCGTTTTCTCGACGTGATTCTCTTAGCTCTTGGAGAATAGTTTGTAGATTAACTGTCTCGTTAGCTGAGTCGTTAGCTGCTAATGATGCTTCCGAGTCCGAGAGGCAAGCCATACCTTCTTCGTTCGTTTCTTCTTCTCTTAACATTGATTTTCTGGACAACAGAGTGCTCCTTGATTTGGATTTGGGCATTCTGGATCACTTTTAAGTTTATCTTATATCTTACATTATGTAACTCTTGCTTTTTTTAAAATTTGTCGGGGAGCCACCTGGTTAAGCTGTCGCCATCTTGCTTGCTCACCCGGAAGTTCCTAAGAATTTTCTCTGTTTACCTGTATATCAGTGTTGTTCTTGACTCACCGAGGCATAGCATGTAATTCTGGGACAAGATGAAAGAACAAACACATGTCTGTGTGTGTGTGCGTGTGTGTTAACAGTGGAGAGCGGATCGGATCTGGCTCGCTCTCTCCCTACAACGGTCCCAGAATCTCCCAGCACTTCTCAATCCCGGACCCCAAGAACGCCTCGCACGCCTGGACGTCAGGATCCCAACAAAACCCCTCGCTTCTACCCTGTTATGAAGGAGAGCGGCGCCATTGATGGACAGGTCAGCAGCACTCACTGATTCTAATTCCTAAGCTTTACAGAGTCTCCTTACTATCAGGAAAAATTGTTGTTGTTTAGCAGCAGGAAACGATAAACGGCTGTGCTGACTTGTTTTTAGAGAATGAAGTTTGCTGAGGTAAAAGTTGCCAGGAAAGAAAAGATACTGGTTATAGGAAGAAAGCGTGCCCAAATAACCACACACACACACACACACACACACACACACAAAATGAATGACCTTTTACTGCAGTTACAGTTGCAAATGTTGCACATTTTATTCCTTTTCCCCCCAAATACAGTTTTTTTCTCACTGTCTGAAGTTAAATCTGACCAAACTTTTTTTTTAATCTTAGGTCAATTAGAATTATTTCTATTTGATAAATACCAGAAAACGTTTTAAAAAAATTTTTGTTGTGACTTTCCTAGAATTCAAAGCTTTACTCAGATTTGGTCAGTGTCGGGGATAACTGTATTTTGACCTGTAAGGGTTTGGTCTGATTCAACAAGGTCATGCTAAATCTCATTGTTCAAACTGTCTCAACATCAATTTCCAAGTTTTGCTACAGATTCTGTTGGATTTCTGTCTGAACTTTACCAGAAGAATTCTTCTTTCATCTAAAACAGGGGTTGTGCTACCTTTGCAATACAAAGAGCCATTTTCCCCTTAGTCCACCAAATAAAGCTTGCAAATGTCACATCACCTGTTAAGAAAATGAAAACCAATCTTTAAAGAAAAAAAAACACAGTAGGGAATGTGTTTATCTTCAAAGAAGCGCTAAAAAACAAAACCACTCTGATAAATGTGAATGTCTGGTTTCTGTACCAGATGCCAAGAAAGAAGAAGACTCGCCACAGCTCAAACCCCCCGCAGGAGGCACACATTGGTTGGGTGATGGACTCCCGTGAGCACCGGCCGCGTTCTGCATCCATCAGGTCAGACCGCGCTGCTTCACTAGCTGTAATAATAATGAGAACGCCGCCTTTAAGGGGCTTGTTATCAGCTCCAACCAATAGAAGAGCAAACAAGGAACATTTCTTCTTTTCACAAAACCAGTTTTCACATGCATTAACTCTTTGTTCTTGTATTTTTTTGCCCTATATAATATTCTTAAAACTGGAGTGATTTCTGTACTGTCTGATAACATGAGTGGTACTGACGTTTCACTAGGGCTGGGCGATATGGCTATCACGATATAAGCATGTCATATCAGTTAATAATAATTATTGATTAGTTGTTGTTTTTTTACATGTGAAATTCTATCCAACTAGTGGCGTGACCTTTCCAGGTTTGTCCACAGTTTTCTCTCCGTCATTGTTTTTATTTTTAAGCAGTTATGAGGCACAGAGACGAAACCTGAAACTGCTGCTAGTTGTGACAGGTTGAGCAGCTAAACTCTTCCCTCTGCCTACATCCCCCAGAATACTATGTGGTTCTGGATGGGAGTTCATATTGAATATTCTAACAAACATATATATTATCTATTGATATTGATCACATATCTATCACGATATATATGATTTATTTATCGTCCAGCCCTACATTTCAACAGCTTTCTGATGTATTTTCTAAAAGAGATTAAAAATACAAAAATAATCTTCGTTATTATGTCATTATCCATTAAAGATTTTTTTGAGGTTCTTTTTCAAATTTACATGATCAGCAGTTACTACAATCACAGAAAGCAACATGTTCCAATAAAAAATAGCTCTACAAATATATTTTTGAGGCAGCCGTAATATAAAAGTAGCAGTACAGGCTCATCTAGCAATAAAAGCGCGTCTCGTTGTCGTTGCCTACGGTTACATGAATCTTTTCTGCCGGCGGGTCCACAGCAGCTCCAACGCTTCTCCATCAGAAGGCGCTCCGCTGACGGGAAGCTACGGCTGCACCCCCCAGTCTCTGCCCAAGTTCTGGCATCCATCCCACGAGCTGCTGAGAGACAACGGCTTCACCCAGCAGGGATACCACAAGTATCGCCGAAGGTGCCTTAATGGTAAAGAGACACGCACGCGTCTTGTTTCAGGCAGCAGCCAGCACTCTGCCTTTAGCATCGCACGCTAACCACCACCTGCTGTTGTGCTTTTGTTTTTCTTCTCCCTAGAGAGGAAACGGTTGGGGGTCGGCCAGTCTCAGGAGATGAACACTCTGTTCAGGTTTTGGTCCTTCTTTCTCAGGGACAACTTCAACAGAAAGATGTATGAGGAGTTCAAACAGTTTGCACTTGAAGATGCCAAAGAAAATTACAGGTGAGACAAACATGAAATGGTTAAATCCTCAACTCCATACCGATGGTCGGGTTCTGTTTCTCACAACACATTCTGAGGTGGAAATGAAACCTGGAGACCAAGCAGACAGAATAAACAGAAATGCAAAAATGTCCAGAAATAATATCAGAAATCAGATCTTTTTCCAATCAGCGAACGCACCATAGCAGAGTGCTATCAGGTTTCTCTGAAAACGCTGAATATTACTGTAACCGTTTTCAGTATTGGTGCTGCATTCAAAACTGAGGTCAGAGGAAGCACAGAGATGCGAGAAGTCATCATATTTCAACATGTTTGCTCTTTACTCGGGACATTCAGGAGGTAAATGTGAAGCAAAACGGCTGTGTTTTATCAGCTTGAGGTTTCAGCCACTGCCATAAAACGTTTGGGAGCCTCTGCAGCGTTTTGGAAACCCCATGGTTGATGGTGCATTCCGTTTGTAGTCGGAACTCGGAAATTCCGACTTCTCAGTCAGAAAATAACACACACACACACAGATTGCTGCTTTAAAAACAATAACCTTACTAATCTGCAGTACAAGATGCTAAAACTGATGTGAACTTTGTGGGCATTCTGTTTGTTTTAAAGTATTTTCTAAAAACCTGCATAGTTTTTGTAACTGAGAAAGTATTTTGAAAACACTTTGTCAACCATTTCAAACTGTAATTCTTAAAAACAGAATCGTTTCATTTCATGTCAGCAGATCGAGTCTTTGTAAATTGGACACAGAACTCCCATCGATTGATCTGTATTGGTTGAGCTTGTGTCGTTGCGTGACCTCCAACCTTCAGCAGCACAGCTGCTTTCTGCTGGATCTGCCAGAGGCGCCTCCTCACACCTGCCAAACCCACATTCTTGGCTCAATAAGTGACTGGCTCAGCTCCTCGCAGTCTGAGGGAAGAACAAAC
>NW_015115723.1:96377-120430 GCF_001443285.1 Poecilia latipinna
AGAACAAACCATCCAGTAGTACAGACGCCTCGCATCTCCTTCATCACACAGAAATCAGCGGACTCATTCGTCCACTTCTCCTGACTGTTCGCTTTGAGGCTCATCACCAGAAAATACGCAGGATTCGCTACTTCCAATTCAAAGTGCTTCCTTTTTGTTTCCAGAGATGCCTTAAAGTTCCCAAACATTGTTTTAAAGAATCTTTTATTTGGTGTAGAAATACTCCATATAGATCTGATCTGTCTTTAGGATTTTAGATTTTGAAATAAAAATGATCAAATGCAACCCAGAATCCCTAAAATGTTTGGCTCTAAAGTAGAATTAGACTTTATTATTACACAAAGACACAAGAGTGAATTTGATAAAAATGTCTTTGCGTGGCTCCTGGAACATAAATACTGAACTTTTGGTCATTTTCAGTCTTTTCAGATTCATCCAGAACGCTCAGTATCAACTTTCATGCCGTCCAAGGCAAAACGATTCAAGATGCCTTCTAGGATCTTCTTACATTTTACTTCGACTATGACATGATGCGATTTTAATGATGCGTTATGACATTTTAAAACACTATTTTTATCACATAATGCAACGTTACATTGTCACTTGATTTCTGCATAGAACATATTCACAGACAAACTTTTTTTACATCTTAAGTACAAAATGTATATATTGTTGTACAGTTTTGATTTCATTACTACTTTTTTTTTTTTTTTACTTTATACTGCATTTAACAATTAATCGATTACCAAATTAGTTGACGATTATTTCAATAATCTGATGAATTGTTTCAGCCCTGCTAATATCGGTTCTCCTCCTGCAGGTACGGATTGGAATGCCTCTTCAGATACTACAGCTACGGTTTGGAGAAGAGATTCAGGTTAGATCTCTTCAAAGACTTCCAAGAGGAGACCCTGAAAGACTTTGAGAAAGGTAACTAGCTTTGGCTAAAGAACGCTAACCGAGCCAGAATCTGATTGGTTGCACAAATCTGTTTGATGCACTCAACCATATAGTAACACTAAAAGAAAAAGAAGTGTTTTGCACAAACTTTTAACTGCTTTAAAGACAAGGTGCTGTTGGGATTTATTAGGTGCTGCAATTTTACCAAACACTGAACGCTTTGTCTTTGCAACTTGAAATACTGGGAAAAAGAAGAAGAATTCTTTGGATTTCTCCGCTGGCATTCACCCTTCACTGCAGGATAAGTCATGAACATTTTCATTTGTTTTCCAGGAAATGAAAGGCTCTGCGTATATGCTGTTGGTGCCCTAAAGGGACTGATGGAGAAGGGGGGCAGGGAGGGGATTCAGTCAGGTTTGGTACACAGAAGCAGTAGAGAAGTTGATGGAATCTGTTTAGAAAAGAGCATGTCCCCTCCCTGTGTAAGTGTGGCTCTTTTAAAAGAAGTGAAAACTGGTTTTAGACGTCATGATCCCTCTGAACCTGTTTCAGCCGAGTGAAACCAAACGGGGGATTGAACAGGAAAGGCTTTAACTGTTTATTTCCTGTTCTAGATGGTTCATTGTTCTCTTTATAAGTTTCCCTTTAGAGTTTCTGCCTCAGTTTTTTTTTTTTTTTTTTTTTTTTGAAAAGGAATTGTACTGCATTCCTTACTGAAGATGAGGGTGTTTTCCATGGAGTGTGTATAAATCTATCAGTAGGATGCTTCTTGGAAATGTACAAGCATTTGCCATTAAATATCCAACAGTGCTGTGTAACAAAGCTGATGGAAATGCTGTTGACAGTCTTCCCTCTGCATGTAAGTACTTGTAGCTGCATATTATAAGGGCTTTATTTAGTCAGATCACTGATCTCCAAAAAAATCATCTGAGGTTTTTTCAATGTTTTTCACTAGCCTGTGTTACTGCAATTTATTGTATCTTAGCCAAATAATTTAAGTATTTGAATGAAATTGATATTTTAAGCTCACTTTCAATTAAGTGAGGTGAAATATGCTTATCCCAGTTAATCTGCTGCTTTGTTTCTCGCTCTCATAGTGGATGTTTAGCTGAGTAGTCATTTAATCGGTTACCAGTCCTGTCCTGTGGGTCGTCCTTTCACCAGACAGCTGTCCTCTCCAAGGTGTCACCTTCACATGTGAAGGAAAGCATCAATAAATTAACTACAAACATATTCCTTCTACTAAAGCTTACCCACATTTTTGTTCCATTACAAGCAAAGACTTTAATGTGATGCAGAAAAACAGCTGAATTGACTTAAAACATTTTTTTAAACATAAATGTACTGAATTACAAATGTATCTGCTAACTCTACACAGTACAGCTCACTGAAATACACCAACAGCTCCACTAGCTTGGTCAAACATTTATAAACAACTTTCATTTCTCCAGTCAGTGAAATTAGGAGTAGAACAGCCAATGGAAAATAAATAATAAACTGATAAAAACAGTTTATCAGTTCATAAACTGATAAACTTTTATAAACTTTTGTATGTATTTGGTACATACTTTGGTCAAATATGTACCAAAGTACATATTTGACTACTTTGGTCAAATATGTAAAAACTAAACTGTAACAAACCTTCTTTCAAATGGTTCAGAATGTGCAATTAGGAATTCTAAAAATAATGTAAAATTAACAATAAAGGATGATGTCACTCAGTCAGACCACAAAGCATAGAATTAGACTGAATAGATCTTCCCTTATGGATCAAGAACATTGTCACCGATACCCAATCTAGAATTTTTTTTTCCATATCAGGACTGATCCATATACTAATATGTGATCTCTGTTAAAAACTACATCTTGTTGCTACGGTTGTGCATCAGAACTGTCCGAAACTTTAAAGGTCGGTATTATGTAAAATCAACTTTATTGATCTTTACATCATGTTATAATGTTATTCCCTCATCAAAAACATGCCTGGAGTGTTGCTTTGATTCTTTCATGCATGTTTGAGAAATCCTTTAATCTCCATGGCAACCATTCAGCCGTGCAAAACGCCTGCTTAGACCTAGCGCCGCCTTAAAGCTTCCGAGCTTCCGCCTCACAGAGCAGCTCTTTCCCACTCAGGTCCTTCAGACTGGCCAGCAGCAAATAGCAAACACCTGGTGGAGCTGCTGAGCTCATTATAGGAGCTTCTTCTTAATGCAACACTGGTAAAAAAAAACATTGTTAAACATTGTAGAGGAGCCATGTTGTGATTACTTCCTGAAGGCAGAGTTTCAGAAAGAGCAGGAGCTTTTTAAAGAGACAGAGGCCCAATTTCAAGGCATTAAATTAAGGAGTCAAATCTCTAAATCATACTTATAGCATTTTTATAACAGCACAGGTTAACATAGTCTCTTGATTGTGCTTTAAAATGGCACTATGTCCCTGAAAAATACGTAACACTGGCCCTTTAAAGCTAAATGTTCTTTTCCCTGTAGGTCAGCTGTATGGACTGGAGAAGTTCTGGGCCTTCCTGAAGTATTCCAGGATAAAGAACCAGCCCATTGACCCGAAGCTACAGGAGCACCTCTCAAAGTTCCGGAACCTGGAGGACTTCAGGGTGGTGGTGAGTGTTTGAGACCTCTTCCTTCTGATTGGAGTGTTATTTCCCGTCAGTAATAGACAGTCGTCACAGATTTTAAGCTGTAATCCTCACCTGCAGCCTCCAATTGGAGAAGAGGGCGGCAGGAGGAGATATCCGTCATCCTCGGCCGGGGATGAAGGAAGGCGTCGAAGACACCCTTCCAACTCTACCTCAAAACCCGCGCAGGCCTCCAAATCCGCCAACGTGCCCCCCCAGCCGACCGCCGCCTTGACCTCCGTCTCCACACAGAGCTCGGCCAAAGACAGCACCCAGAAAGCGACGGCGCCGTCCAACCCCGGCAAAAAAGCGGCGAAGAAAGATGGAGTTTCCCCCAACAAATGAAGCTCCTGGCCAATGGAGAGAAGCGGCAGCCGCTCTCAGGTCACAGCGAACCGCATGGACGTGAAGCAGCCGAGCGAACGAGCGAGCTCAACTTTAATTTGATTGTTTTTATCGGCGCATTTCAGTTTTAAAAGGAAGCAAACGTAGGCAGTAAGCTTGAATTTGTTTGCCCGGCGACAGCTCATAACGTTTACAAAACAAACAAAAAAAAAAATGCATTCCCCGCATTTTGCCTTTTTTCCTGTTTCTCTCAGATGCCAAACTCCTTCGAGTACGTTGATCGCTGTAAACTGCTCAGATCTTTTAAAGAGCTGTTCAACTGTGATTGTAGGTTGCCAAGATAAGAGATACGGCGGATAGTCTTGTGTGCCTTAAATCTGATCCATCATGATGTCAAGAGTGTATTAGATTTTTTTTTTTTTTTTTTTTTTTAAGGTCTTCCTTATTGTTCAGGGTTGGAAGGACTCTAAAAGCAACGCTACTTTACTAGTTCACCAGCCCCGACGTCTACAGTTTCCATGGTGACAATCAGGTTGACGGGTGCAGTCATGAATTACTGACCCTGAGGCTAACAGATGTTTCTCAGCCTGACTGCTACATATCACAACTAATCTAAACTGGGTTTTTTTTTTTGTTTTGTTTTGTTTTGTTTTGTTTTTTTTGTTTGTTTGTTTTTTAATTAAAAAGCTGCAGAAATCATCCCATTATTTTTCTGGGAAGATTTAAATCCCGTTTTACACCCAGAGGTAGCTTAATTTATTGTTTTATTTTAGTTTTTTGTTTTGTTTTTTGTTTTGTTTTTCCATTGACTTGATTGAATTAATAGTCTTAGGCGATCATTGCAGTTTTTATTTGCTTGTGCATTGAATATAATACAAAAAATAAAAATAAATGTTTCTGCTGGAATTATGGGTGTGAGCTAGTGTCATAAAACTACAACATTTTTAGCTTAAAGTTTACTTCATATTATGTTTGAGGCTTGGTGCTCTAGAGCACTTTAAATGTTAACTTTCCTTTACTTCATTGGACATAAAAGGTTTGAGTTGAATTTAAACAAAAAAAAATTGTAAATACTATAAAAAATCATTTACTATTCCATTATTCATTTGATTCGAAGAAGTGATTTGTTACCAGTAGTGTGTTTGAGTGTTTCAGAATAAAGTGTTGCATGTTCTTGACTTGTAAAATGCAAAAAAAATATAAAATAAGTCTGATTGTACAAACTTGTTTTGTGTCGTCTGTCCTGCGTTGCTCTGTTCGATGTCGTTGAGCCTGATCTGCAACATTTTCTTCCCAGCAACACCTCAGTGAAGTCGGTTGAGTCTGATTGTCTGGACTTACTGTTTATTCTTTAAATGAACACATGAACCGAGGTGTGATGTTATACCATGTAAGTGGATGATAGGCAAGTATTTTTTTAAGAAAAGACTACTGAAACTTCTAGACATTTAAATGTACAGAGAAACCTCAATGTTGGAATGAAAAAGAAATTCACATTTCCTTCCAATGGATATATAAAAAGCCTAAATCTCTTCATTTGGATTAGTTCGGGGTTTTTTACTGAGAAGTGCGGGGGTGGAGGGGATTAATTTCTAGCTTTCTGGTTCTCAGTTTATAAAACTGTCCTTTTACGTGTCACTCAAACTATTATGTTTGAACATGTGCCAAATAACTAAATGGAGAAATAATTACTTGCAAACAAAATGTAACAAAATGACTGAATGAGATGTTACATCTAACTGCATCAGTGAATATGTGATCTCCAGATAGCGGTCTACTACACGTCAGTTAATACATGATTATATTTGGGCTAATTATTTATTTTAAAAACATACTATTAAACTAACTTAGCATGATTGTGCTGTCTTCAGGTAGGGTATTTATTTTTGTAAACGAGGACAAATCGCAGTAGCTCATTTTTAGAAACCTAACTGGTAGACGGCATTCCTATCTATGGTGGGCAGCATCAGATGGCGAGACGGTAACAATTTAATCCTCCCGCACAATAGGAAGCGACAGAAGATGTGCGGCAGATGTCACGGTCGGACAGCTTACAGACAACACGTGTACTCAAAACAGCAGAATCACTAAAACAAGTTTTTATCAACTCAAATCTTTCTGAAAGGGAATTTATCCTCTCAAGGGAGCCTAAATTGCTTTTTTTTTCCATTAATCATTCAGATGGCAATTGAATTAAATAGTATCTTATTGCTAAAATACTCAAATTATTGGTGATCACGCCAATATAATTAACAATATAAAGAAGTAGTAAAATGCAACAACTTAAAAAAAATTCTAGAAAAGTTCTGAGATTAATTAAAAAATATTCTGATTTTTTTTTTTTTTTCCCAAGCCAATTTTTGACTTCTGGAGCTCAGTAGTTTCCTTGCTTTTTCTTGAAAATTTCTGAGATTTTTGGCAGAAATGTACTCCCTTTGTTAATACGCCATCCTTTAGAATTGCAAGAGGCCATGTGGGATTTATTAATTTCCATATCAACATTTGTGATGTCACCAAGCATACAGAGTGATGGGCAGACTGTACTGATAAGTCTTCATACTCTCATCCAAAATTCATGGGCAAAGCCAGAGTGGATCGATAGTCATCAGGTAGATCTATCTCTATCTTTTCTCTGTCTGCCTCTAATCTCCTCTTCATCACTTTTTCCCTGTTGACTTAGGAGCTCAACCCACACAAACAAGTCAGAGAAGATATTTGAAATGCTTACATAGATATGTTATCATGGCCAAGCCAGAAAATTGTTGTTTTTTAACAGAGATATCACAAAATATTTTAAAAAATAGATCAGCACATCTCTGCAGTCGGTACATTTATAGAATATCAAACGCACATTTGGTGGACTCAGAAGAGGATTTAGTTCAGTCAAATATCATCTGAGGGCATTTTTCACCAGTCTTGGTCAGAATAAGAGAGTGTTTTCATCTGCAGGTGAATAAATATGTTCAAGGTCAGTTTTTGTGCCTTTCACAAACCCTCCACACACCACGTTTTGACTTGGCAATGTTCACTAACTTTACACTGTAAAAGTCCTCAGTCGTTTAGGTTTTCTGTAAAATTTGCTTAAAAGCTCTGACTCACCTTAATGCTGAAAGTGAGACCAAAATCATTTTCAGAATTCACACCTCATGGTCTTTTTTTTAAAACTCACTGATAAATGGATCCGTTCAAAATTTTATGTAGAACCCTAGTTCTATCTGAATTAACACATCCTCACATTTTGATACTGCGTGAGTATCACATGTTTCACTGTAGATAAGGATTTGTTTATGCCATCACTGGCAAGCTATGAGCATGTTTTCACTTGTATTTTTGAGAATATTTCTGATGATCTTCAAGTCTTTTGAGATTGAAAAACCTCTATCAGAATCTAATCTGGACTCTAGCTGGGACATTCCAAAACAGTAATGTTGTTTTCAGTCAGAAGAAACATGCAGGTAAAAATAGGTTCAACTGTAAAATTGGGCTACAACGTTCAATTAGAAAAAAAAGTCTCTCTACTTTCTTAGGCAAATTCGTCACTAATTCACCGTTCTCATTGTTATTTTCATTTGTATGGAATGGTCCGCTGTATACTTTCAAATCTTATATGTTTTAGTTGGCATGTTTTTGTTTCGTTTGATTATTATTGCTTACATTATTCGAAATTCATGCCAATTTGAGCTAAAATTTTAGAATTTCTGTTACCACTCTGTCCCCTTCAATGTCAACTCGTTCTTTTTGTTTGGTGTCGCCATTCGCATAGTTTATTTCCTTATGCTATGTTTCTAGGAGAAGATTCCCGCCGTTTCTGTCTAGCAGAATACCGCGGGCTTAACTGTCACTGATGGTCTCTTGTCCCGAGTCATCAATTTTCGACACTGAACACTTGCTCAACTAGTGGTTCTGGAATTCCCGACGGCACCTGAACGCCTAATCTTGCCAGGGGCGGGTAGGCGCAAACTGGGCAGCATGGCGGACGATGGATTCAGTTGGAGCGGACTAGTTGGCACAAACGGCGGGCAAGGGGCGGCGGACTGGTTAGACACGCTCGGCTTGGGCGGAATGTTGCTGAATATCAGCATTTTGGTACTGGTAGTGGCGGTTTGTGTAGTAGTGTACCGGCGGTGGGGCAGACGGCTCGTATCCGACGGGGCCGAGGACGGCGAGGCCCCGATGCTTACCAAGATGAGGAGACGGGACTTCACTTTGGAGCAGCTGCAGGAGTACGACGGTGTCCAGAACCCCCGCATCCTCATGGCCGTGAACATGAAAGTTTTTGACGTGACCAGCGGCAGAAAGTTTTACGGAAAAGGTGAAGGGCTTGCGGACATTGGCTCTAAAACAGCGGAATTGGTTGACACGTTGCCGCCTGTAGTGAGGCTTTCTGGACCAAAAATTGGGCGCAAACCGCTCTAGCTTAGCTCCTTGGCTTTGTGTGTTTTGAATGGGATCATAGCCGTTAGCTTGGTAGCGTAGCTTTTGAGTTCGTGACTTGTAACAATAACAACTCCCCCCAAGTTTGCATGTACTGTCAGTTAAGCTGTGACATTTTACAGTGGCAGTTATATGTTAGGACCTGAATGTTAGTAGTAATAATTTATTATGCTAATGTTAGCCAGCTAGCCTGTTGACATGCTTGTAGATACGGTGCAGCTAGGCTGTGTAGTCAGTCTCCCCGCTTGGTATAGTGACTAAAACTATACATATTGAACATTAATGTTTATCAGACCGGATGAGGGGTAGATTTATATAGGAAAGGTTGAATTTAGCTCCTCTGTACAAAGTGAAGTAAAAATGTGATTTGGTTGGTTGTTAATGCTAAAGAGGCCAGTTTGTTGTGCTACACATCAGTTCAGATTACTCTGAAGTAGTAGTCCTGATTTGCAAGTTTAGAATCTCAATTTACCTGTAGGCTGCTCCGAAATCTTCATATTCATTCCATATGAAACGAGAGACAAGTTTTGATTTTTGAATCAAAACTTCCAAGAATGACAGGCCATAGAAAACAGTTTTTGATTTGTTTTTATTTTTTCCTGTTGTGAAAACTCAAAAGAGTGAAAGAAAAGGGTTGAAGTGTGTTGAAATAACCTTAAACAAAGTTTAGTTTGAAAACTAATACAAGTCAAAGCTGGACATAATTATTCTACAGTAGTGACAGACTGTAAAATGGACTTTTTGATTTCTGAAAGCTTTATTCAGTTTGTGGAAACAGGGCTGAATTTGATGAGTTTACAGTAATCTAGTTCAAGTTTAACCATTCAATGTGATTTAGATTTTGATCTACATCAGATCAATCATAGTACAAAGTCTTTAAATTCAGTAGCATATCCGTTTAGGCAAGTGGCAAAATGAATACCGAGTACATTGTCATCTTGTTGGGTCTGTATTGAACCGTCCAGATACGATTCTAGCAGTTTCTTATGTTAGTTTGCTTGTTAGTCCAGCAGACCTGAATAACTAAAGCACAGAAAAACTTAAAGGGCCGGAGCGTCTCCCTGTGACAGTCAGGTGATGTTTGTGGAAGATGATAAAAGTTTCAGCAATGACTTGCAAGAAAAACATCTAATCACAAGCAATATGTATTTGCTACTTTTCAAATGGCAAGATTTCTCAGTTTACTTGCATACAAAAGTCCTGGTTTGAATGTTTGTTGTTGCAGCTTGTGCGTCTTTATCACAGCTCTCCTTTCAGAGCTGTGTTTACAGATGGGCTTTTCGGGGTGTGGTGAGCCACTCCCACCTCCACCCATCTGGCTGCGGTGGGTGCAGGACTGGTTGGAGACTTGCCCTGCAGCTTTGAAACAGTCAGAAATTTAAAGTTGACCTCAAATTCTTCTCGCTAGTCATTGCAGTATGAGGAAAAAAAAAAAAAACTATGATGTATATTCACAGAGTTCTCTGTAGCACTGACAGGATTAACCCTCAAAGGTGTGCATCGGATTTTTTTTTTTAAAGTGATGTTCTTTTATGAAGGTTTTGCATTTTCTTGATTATCAGTGTATAACATGGGCTAAAACACCACAGGGCAGATACTGTATGTTTATGTCAGAATTTGACATACTTGTCATATTCTGACATATTTAACAGTTCTGCAATAAGCATTCACTTTAGTGGAAGTTTCTAAGTGAATATTCTTATTACATTGTTTTTATTAGTATACATTTCATCCACCCCTCAATTTGATTTTTATAGAATAATGGGAGTAAGAAGTGGTAATATTAGCTCGTTGTTAGCCTGCTGCTCTATGGCCATACAGCTGTTTTAAAATATTGTGTAAAGTTGAATTTTTTTAGCTTTACATTATGTTATAATGTCATTTCTTAATCAAAAACATACCTGGAGTGTTGCTTTGATTCTTTCATTTATGTTTGAGAAATCCTTTAATTTCCATGGCGACCATTCAGCTGTGCAAAACACCTGGTTGGACCTAGCTCCACCTTAAAGACACAGCTCCTCCTCAGAGCTGCAGTTCCCACGCTTCAGAGTTTCAGCCTCACAGAGCAGCCCTCCCCCTCTCAGTTCCTTCAGACTAGCCAGCAGCAATTAGCAAACACCTGGTGGACCTACACATCTGTTGAGCTCATTATATGAACTACTTCTCAGTGCAACCCTGGTAGAAACATTGTTAAAGGGTTAATAGAGGAGCCATGTTGTGATGACTTTTTGAAGGTGGATTTTCAGAAAGAGCAAGAGTTTCTTAAAGAGACAGATATGATAATATGACCAGAAATTTATAAAGATCACACACACGTTTATTTTGAATTAATGGCTGAATTGTTCAGTCATGGTTCTGCCTCTTTTTCTAAGTTAACTTCTCCTTTTGGCATCTGAAAAGGTGAACAGTTTTCAGTGCTATTCAACACTGAAGAGCACTGAAAACTGTTGAGTGTCACTTTGTGGTTTTTACTCCTTTAGTTTCCACACCACACAAACAGCTTTAAGCAAGAAACAGGTGTATGAAATGCAGCACATACACACCCACACGGGTGAGGGTAGTGAACGAGTGTTTAACACACCAGGGTTATTTCCTCCTGTGTTTGTTTTCTAGACAGCTTTAAATTTAACTTTAATTGAATCTATTAATGTTTAACTGGGTCTAAATAAAATGACAAAGTGATCATTAAAAATGCAACAGATATTTACAAATTAAATTAATACAGCAAAATTCACAAACTCTGCTTTGAAAAACTATTATTGAATAGATACGAGTGATTTCATAAGAAATTAAACTACATGTGGTATAATAAAATTAAGTCTGTTGTAGCAACATAGGTAAGATTTTAGTGGAAAATGTTTTTTTTTCCCTTTCTTTTTTTTTTTTTTTGCAAAATCTGTGATTAGGTCTGTTACAATAATAAATTGGTAATTATTGCAATATATGGTAATGTTGTTTTGAGGCCATTTTCAAGTAATATATCAATAACGCCATAATAATGCGAGTCTGACTTCTCAAAGACTGATAAATGTTAATTTTGTAAAGAACACTGCACTCTGGGACTGGAAGATAAATATCCAAAATAAAACTCGACAAAAAAGAAACAAAATCTACTTGGAAACAAAACCATGAATAAAATATATTAGTCTTTGTGAGCAAAATTGCCCTTCAAAAAATATCAATCATCAGAATGGAAATCGAGCTCATTGTAACTTATCATGCTTTTCTTTTTTTGGGCAGCAGCATTAGCTCTGACAGCTCAGTTATACTTAGGATATTAGAGGGCATAATCTTCCTGAAATTGTCCATTTTAACTTATTAAATAATAAGCATGCAGTGTTCTTCACAGTGGCCGTTGTGTTTCGGTTCCTGCAGACGGCCCTTATGGTATCTTCGCCGGCCGAGACGCTTCGAGGGGCCTGGCCACCTTCTGCTCAGAGAAGGAGGCCCTGAGGGATGAGTACGACGACCTGTCAGACCTCACCGCCGTACAGATGGAGAGCGTGAGGGAGTGGGAGATGCAGTTCCGGGGTACGTTCACGTGGACGTTGAGGAAGTATTGGATTGGTGACCCGAGCAATGGGTAGAAATATCTCCTTCTCAACAACGTCCATTTTGTTCAGAGTCCAAACGTCTCCTGATTTCCACTGCATAAGCCTGAAAGGGTTTGAAACGGAAACCTTTATTTCCGTTTTGTGTGTCACTTATTTATTGTAATAAATAATACATTTTCTATCTGTTGCGGATAGAAAAAATAAGGTACATTTCTGNCCAAAAAAATTTGCTGGAAAAAAAATGCAAATTTCTGAGTTTGAAAAAGTTCAAAATTCAGATATGTTCAGAGTTTGACAAGTGGAAAATGTAAAACTTTTGAAACACAGAAAATTTCCAAAAGTCTAAACTGTTTGACTTTTCAAACTGAGAAATGTTTTTCTGTAAAATGTTAGTGTTTTGTTTTTTGAAACTATTGAGGTAAATCTTGAAATTTACATTTCTTAATTTTTCCAAGCAAATTTTCAAGTTTTTCTAGAAATTTACTTACTAAGTACTTAAAATAAAGACAGTTCTTTTTTTTATGTACAATAGCCCTAATGTCCATCAGTCATGAGCCACAGACTACAGTTCACTGAAATCTACGTTTAACCACTAGAGACCTGGATTCTCACATTTCCTCAATTTTGAATTTGATGTATTAGTGGCTAATTTTAGACTGAAGCCTTTAGTAGTAATGTGAGGTTGGTGTGTGTTTAAATGACAGGTGTGTGGTTACAGTTTAAAACTGACTCAAGCAGCTACAGGTTGGTGTCATCACAGAATAATGTTTAATGCAGGTAGACGTTTGAACTTTTTAAGTTGCTGCTTCGACATCCTGTTGAGAGTCAAGCAAGCTTTTATTTATTTAGGAAGAAGTGAAAACTCTAAACTTGGCTCCTTTGGTTGAAAATATTCAACCCAATCGTTTGACTTCCTAAAGATTTGCCTTGAAAAAGCCCCAGTGGCGTTCAGTCGGTAATCGTCTCTGCTGGTGCTTTCAGAAAAATACGACTACGTCGGGAGGTTGCTGAAGCCTGGAGAGGAGCCGTCGGAGTACACGGACGAGGAGGACATCAAGGACCACCTGAAGCACGACTGAGCAGTCCCCATCCCATGTACCAAAGCCAGAAGCCCCCAAACAGCTGTAACTGACCGCCCCGGACCACCAGACCCCCTCTACGCATCGTCCCGGCCCCCGTCCATCCACCGGTCACTGCTCTCTCTAGTCCCTGTCTGTGTACTGAAACTCTGAATCCGTCTGGTGCTGCAGCTGTTTTGGAAGGGGAAGGAGTAAAGTCTCGACAACCAGACCTCCTCTCTCTCTCTCTTTCTCTCTCTCATTCTCTCTCACCCGCGTCATCCTACGAAGATGAGCGCCAACAGAAAGCCTTTGAGGAGCTTTTGCTTTATTCTTCGTGTTTTTTTTTGTTGTTTTTTTTTTTTTGTTTTGTTTTTTTAAATTAGACAGCTGAGACGTCTCTGGGGGGCCGTTAGACGTTAGTCCGAAACCGGCTCGTTTGGAGGTTAGTCGGGAATTGTCTGGTCTGGGATAATCAGTGGAGCGGGGCGGGGGGAGGAAACGCCTCTCTCTCTATCTTTTAATCTTTGGTTCAGCCACATAGCAAACGAAACCGCTTCAGCTTTGAGAGAAGCTCATCAATCAATCACACAACTCAATTTCTGTTCAGACCATCTTCCTGCCTGGATGAGAGGGCAGATCTGTGGCCTAACCAAGAGCAGTCTGGCAGGCTTTGCGTTTATCTGTTGTGTTTGTAGTGTATTCACTACTAGTTTTCTTCGTTTGTCACCATGTGATTGTATTTGTTAAGTAGCATATAGAGGGGACAGTGTTCCAGCAGCATTATTGTTTTGTTTTTCTTTTCATATTTCATTGCAGGGGCGGGGGTCAAAGGTCTTCGCTACACGAAGCTTGTTTTAAATCTCATCAGATGGACTAAATCACTGATTTGGGAGGGGGGCTAAAGGGAAGGTGATAAGGCAGTCCTAATCAATTGACAAATTGTTTACATGCCTCACAAGCCAGCTGCAAGTCTGTAGATTTCCCCTGAAAATGGTCCAAGTATTAATCGTGCCTTATTTTGTTTGTTGCGTCAGCGCCGACGGGTCTAAGAAGGTAAGCGGAAGGATGGAAGTGTCCGTTTTTTTTCCCCTTAGACTCAGTCCAACCCCCCCTCAGACATTAAAGGCATTTGTTGCGTCAGTCGTCCGTGCAGAGACTGTAATATTTCCCCACTTCTCAAACTTTGTACATAGACCCAATAAATTACTCAGTGTTACTGCCATATTTATGTAGTGGATGAACTCCATATACATATAATGCTATGTCGTATTGGCCAAAAACCCCCCATTTACTTTTTTTTTTTTTCTGTAGTTCATTTTGAATGTGGGTGAATTTTTTTCCAAAAATAAATCAAGTGATTCTAAAGGTGTTGCAAAAATGCTGCAGGATTGGACCGGGAGCTGTTCTTGCGAGTTTTGTTCGTAGACATTGCTTATCCTGTAAATATATCGTATCGTTTATTAAAAGCATGTGCAACATCAAAGTCAGCTATGCCGAGGTTTCACCACATGTATTTAAATGTCAGGCGCGTGTGCGAGTGTGTGTGTGTGTGTTTGTGTTCGTGTGAAAGAAGCAGGAAGCGATTTGTTCATGCATAATAAATCAATTTGGTTAATAATGGAAAATTTTTGCTCCTTATTTGCTTTGTAAGAGGGTTACTTGGGGAGGATGTGTCCGCGTCCTTAAAAGGTTTTAAATTCAATAGGGGAAAGAAAAAAAAAAGTAAGTTAGCCTTAAATGCGTTAATCACAGCCTCACGTGTCTTAACTTTTATGGTGACAGGACTATTTTGTGTCGAATATTCTATGTAGTTAATTTTTCTCGCGGGGCATTTCTGTCAGGTGAAGGTTTGGGTCGTGTGCATCTTCATTGCGTTATGTGACTCAAGGTGCTAACTAGCTCCTTTGCTAGCTAGCTAGCTTTTTTGCATCTATCGTGGGTAAATATTTTTATCACCAGTTGTCTGGACAACGTTGCTATTTGTTCATTTCTGCTGCCTACCCATATGATGCTACTTTCATTCTGTGGCAAAACACCTGGCATTGCTATTTTATAAAATATAGCCTTTTCTTTTGTACTTTTCTGCATGATGCAGGTCTGAAATTTGATTTATAATGGCTTAAATTAATTTTAAACCACCTACAGAAACCCTTTTAGGGATGAAAATATTTTAGTAGCCGTACCATCTGGTGTACACTCAGTAGATAAACTTTTTAAACTTTGTAGATGATATCATGTTTTAGGAGAAATTTTAAAAGATAAATTTGAAATAAAAACAGAAAGGGAAATAGAGATGGTTTAAATTACCTTGGTTAAAATGACAATATTCAGGTAAATAATGAATTACTTGTTCAATAATTTGAAGAATGATTAGGGGCAGGGCTCCAGTTAATGTTCTCTTTAAAGTAAAACTCTTTAATTTCTATTTTTAGGTTTTAAAATAAAGAAAAAGGTAAAAACCTTTGCAAAAAGAGGACGAAAATATTTTATTCTATGGGAAGAATTTGAAGATGCATGCACAGAATATAGCGAAGGGAAAAAAATCCACTAGTTTTCAATAGAATGACAAGAAAAAACAGATCTAAATAAATACATTCTGCATGTCTTTTTTCTCTTACTACCCTTCTGTCTTTCAAGCTACTGTTGAATGAAGGCTACTAGTGCCATAAAAATGATTTTTATTTTTTTTTAAAGAGTTGGGAGTCACTGGTGGGGCTGGATCAGACAAAGCATTCCCAGCAAAAAAAAACTTTATGTGAAAAAATATTTAATAAATGTGATTATTTTTTACCCTAAAATAAAAAAAGCTGATTAAACAATCACTGAAGCACTGATGAACCTTTGACCTCATTTCCAGTAAACCAGTGGGTGGTAGAGCTGGACAGGTTGCTGATAATTCAGGCAGAAAGACTAATAATGAAAAAAATATTCATCATGTCTGAGGCTCAACTGAGAGGTTCCAAAAGAAATAAAAAAAAAGCACGTTGCATCAGTATGTATTAGTATATCTGAAAAAAAATTATATTTGTAAAAGTGCAATATTTCTTGCCAGTCATCTTAGAAAGCATCACAGAGTTTAATTCCTTATTTTGATGATCATGGCTTACAGATAATGAAAGCCCTAAATTCAGAGTCAAAAAATTAGAATACAGAAATCATCAATGGAAAGTCACAGTGTGTAATTAGAAATAATAATTAGAAACTTAACTCAAAACCTGCAAAGGTTTCCTGACCCTTTAAACGGTCTCTCACTATGGGTCAGTCGGCTACATGATCAAGAGGAAGACTGCAGATTGGATGGATTTCATTGACACCCTTCACAAGGAGGGAGAGCTGCAAAAGGTCATTGCTGAAGAAGCTGGTTCACAGAGTTCTGCATCCAAGCATATTAACAGAAAATTGAGTGGAAAGAAGATGTGTGATTGGAAAAGGTACACCAGCACCTGGTCTAATGTGATATTTTAGTTCACTGACACACAGAATTTGAGGTTTTCTTGTACCCACAAGCCATTATTGTTAAAATTGCTAAAAAAAAAATGGCTTCTTGTCTAGAGCGACATGCTTAAAATGTAGCTCTTAGATTAAATTAGGAAAGAAACTAAATTCATACGTTTCTAATAACAAAAGTAGTATATCAAGACAGTTGTTATACTGGGTATAGGTTAATGACACCTGATATTTTCTATTTGACTTGTCTTTTTTTATTGCAAATACAGGAGACAAGTTCATTTGTCTAGTAAACATTTAATTTAAATACACAAATAAAGCCAAATGAGCTGGGTAACATTACAATTCATACGCTACTAAAAAAACAAACTTTTATGAAGTTCTGCTCAGATAAAGTGGGGCATGTAGATTAAGTTGTATTCTCCACATTTGAGTGTAGAAACTATGAAGTGATGATCAAAGTATTTTAATGTGTAAATAATATCAGCAGCATGTAAATAATATGACAAAGACTATCAGGATATTACCAGTTCTAACTTTTTAATAATTTCTGTCACATATCACAGTGGCTGCCTGCAAAAATATTGACGATTCTTATTATGGCCATATTCTGTTCTATTGTTGCCAATTAGATTGTTGGAGAAACTAACCTGCAGAGTGTTGAACATTAGTAAACATCGGCATATGATGTTTAAGGTAGCCAGCATTTCAAGTCAAGGTGTCTGTCCTTTCTTTACACTTGAGCACCTTCAAGATAGCCTTGCTATTAATTAGTAACATAAGACGCTAACTTCTGTTTCCGTTTGGCTGCTTAGGATGGCAAATTTGGTTTTCAGCAGAAAAAATTACATCTATAAGGATTTAAATTCTTCAAAAACTAAACTACAACATAGGAAAGCCAGATCATGATAGTTATGATCCTGTTATGTGAAGTAACTTGCGCCACAATAAACAGCCATTAACTGGAAGACGTGTTGCTTGGTCTCCTATTCTGAATGTTTCACAAATTGGAAATATATGTAAGTCTATTTGTTTTAGTCTCAGTTATCCATCATTAAACACTTAATATTAATTGGAAAGTTATATTAGTTATTTAGCTATTGCATTGGGCTGCTTCTCAACAACGGTTTTACAACCTATTAGGAATGCACCAATATGAAAATTTGGACAGATAACCGATATTTGCCAATGTCATACAGATTACATATGTTTTTTTACACTGTCTAACAGCTCTGTTCCTAACAGTAAAATTATTGCTCAAAAACAAAAGGAGATAAAGATAAAAGATGCAGAGATGTTTGGCTTGCTCTACAGACCAAGAGTTCTCCGCAGACAACAGGAGCGAGTGGAGCGCCGATTATCCATCATTCTACTCCAACCACATCGTGGGTCTTTTAGGCAAAATCGTCGCCATCTGGTTGCCATGGTACTTTCAACAGAGCCAGAAGCAAAAGATGATTTTCCTGCACAAGTTGAGCCAAATTCTGAATAGTCTCAACGACAGAATCTTTCTAAGCTTTCACCTAATCCTACAACTCGTAGAGGAGGATTGTGAAACCAAATAGATTGAATTTGTAACTAAAGAAATGATAATAATGAGTGTAAGTATAATACTCAAAGTTTAAGGAAAATATTAAATATTCACACTTCTATTGTCAATGTTTTTTTTAATTAGAAAAAAAGACTGTAGAAAAAGACTATATTTATTATCATACTGGAAAAAAAGAGAAAATTACTAGGTGTTTCCAAAAATTGTTTCTGACTTTTTAAAAGCATCAGCAACATTTTTATTTTTTGTCAGGGTAGATGGTATATTTCTAAAAATTGTGAATATTCAATATTTGTATCTGTTTGCAGTTTAAATTTGAATTTATTTGTGTGTAAATATGGTTATTTTTTTAATTATTTGGCTCTTTGGGGATTCCATACACTGATTCGTCCTTTCTCAACAAAAAAAGTAGTTCTGAGAGGTCATAGCTTAATCACCAACCACAGCTCCACAGCGCCCTCCCCTCTGCTCCGGTTAAACCCGGCACTGCACTGACTATGGGAGTCCGTGTTCGACTTCTAACCAAAGCACGTCGACCATCACCGCTTTATAAAGCCAACGCGGCTTTCTGGGTAACTTTCAGCAGGCTCCGGAGCAGGAATGACTCTCCTCCATCTCTAATTATTTACTCGCCACCTGTTTCCTCCCGGCTGCTGCACCAGCTCCGACATCTTGCCCGTTTTCAGCCAAACTACGGGACTTGATTATTATTCTATGACAACAGCGGCTACAATTTTCCCCTCAAAATAACGTCAGCTTGGGAAATTTTTTTTTGGTAAGTTATAAATAATAATGATTAGTGTGGTTTGTTTTGTGCATATATGTGTGTGTGTGTGTGTGTGTTTTGTTTTTTGTTTCTCTTGCTTCCCCCGGGATAGACAGACAGTCTTTGTGTGTCTCTCCTTCATTAGGGCAGCAATGGCAGAACATCTCTCTCAAAGTGAACTGGACTACCCATTCAAACTTCTGGAGTATTTCAACGGCTTCAGGGTGTCAAAGGTAAAATCACAGCGTGATGGGTAAACACGTCACCGTTCGATGTGCTGCAATCAGAGCACTCAGACATTTTCAGACACTTTATTTACAATGCATGATATTTTACGTTTTTATTCCACTGGGCAAATATTAACATAAAGAACCTTAAAGTTAAATTAAAATAGATCATGCATATGCCACCTGAGGCTGGTAAAGGTTCCAGCATCTTCAGAGAAACATTCTGTAAGATTGGACTAAACAGCCATTCAGTGAGGAAGAAATCATAAAAACTTAAAAAAATTAAAAAAAAAACATTGGAGAGAAAAAAAGGGAAACATTAGCCAGGATCAGTGGCAGTTTCTGATACAGGCAACATGGGCAACTGCCCAGGGCAGCATCTGGGCTGGAGGGGGGGGGGGGAGCTGCATCCTTTTTGGAGGGATGCTGTAACTTCCTCTGGACAGGATGTTAAAGTTTGTGCGCAATTGAGTCTACTGACTGATCAATGACCCTAACCACTACCAGATTAGTTATAAACAGACTTAAGGTCAACAAAGTCAACGGGTTGTAGTGTCCAGCTCAATCGTTTGACCTCAGTCTAATAGAAGACTTGTGGTTAGAGCTAAAAAGGTGCGTTTAGTTTAGTTTATTTAGGGTCCGTTTAGGATTTAGCTGCAGGAATGCTGCCGCTGTTCTTACACAGTTTTTAGAAGTTCAACAGGGAAAAAAAATGGCAACAATAAAAAAATGACAACATGGCAGAATATATGTAATTTTAGGCTAAACTATAGTGTCATTTAATCAGTTCACAACCAGGAACTTGCATTGTTTACAGCTTACTAAAGTCATTGTTTTATCTGTAGTTTCACATCGTTACTATAGTTAAATATAACACCAGTTGGCTTTAAATTCCAGAGTTGCGCACCATGGAACAGTTCTTTTTTGTGCGAGTTCTAACTTTTTGGCAAAATGCATCCCATTTTTGTAGCATGCTTTGTCAAATGTAAATGTGTCTTTCGGCTAAACAATACAGGGTTTCCCCCAGAAAACTTGCTACGCCTAGTGGTAGGGGGCGCTGTTGGGCAGTCCACCAGCAGCCCACCATGTTTTTGTGGTGGGCTGCTGTGAAAAAATGTAAAAAGTGACAATAATTTGGAGGAAATATTATGTAGAAATGACAGCATGTGAGGCTAACAGGCAGGCGCAGGGACGGCACAATTGATGCACCCCCCACCCTGAGCACCCAGTTCACTGCTTCAGCTACAAACCTAGCTTAATTTGTCCTTACTGTCACTGTTATTGATGTATAAAAAAACCCTCTATTTAAAATAAACAAACAACACTTAGCCTGGTGGGGTGTGGGGGGAAGTAAAGCCTGGTTACCCTCCAGGCTGATAACACACAAACAGAAACTCTGATTTATATTTAGAAATAATATCGCAGATATTCTTTTATGAACAATATTTCTGAAAAACACAAGTAGTGAGTATTTTTAATCCATCTTTAATGGAAAGTCATCGGTTATTTTTCCCTCTACCCATTTCAGTAATGATATTGCTGATTTGTTTAAACCATAGTTTCTCATCTGTGGCACTGCCTAGGAGTTTTACTTTTATTGGATGATTTATTTATTTTTTTTTATCTGATATTTTTGATCTACTTTGCTGTGTGACTCAGTTCCACCAGGTCTGGAAACTACTGTTTAAAAAAACATGAACAAAGACTGAATCTGAAGGATGCTATAAATAAACATCCATCTAACAATAAAACCCTCATCACTTTTTCGGTATGGAGTGTTTTCGGTAACCGTAACTGGCTGAGAGGAAAGGTAAATACTTGGTTGTATTCCTGAACATGAAGCAACAAAAAGGTGATGTGAACTCTACGTCTGTGACTCAGATGATATTCTCAGCCTGTGAGCTCGGCGTCTTCGACCTCCTGCTGAAGTCCCAGGACGCCCTGAGTGCTCAACACGTGGCGCAGGAACTGGGCACCAGCATGGACGGGATGGAGCGGCTGCTGGACGCCCTGGTGGGCATCGAGATCCTGGAGGTGGAGACGGCCCAAGGGACGGGTGAGGAACGGGAAGACCTCCAATAACCGACAACTTAATTTTAATGTCACTATTATTATATTTAAAATAGACAGTCATTTGCGTAATCGTTTCAAAGTCACTGATAATAATTTGATGCCGATATTTAAAACATGACATATTTTTTTTATTATAATAAGTAATATTATAACTTTATTCTGGTAATATTATGTCCTCATTTTCATTTTATTATAACTTTATTCTGGTTAATACTATGTTTCTTATTTCTTCTAATATTATGGTTTCATTCTCAAAGTGAAAAACAAAATTTTAGCCTGCTGTAAACATGCTGAGCTTTAGCTTGACTCTCCGTCTGAGTTCGGTTCTGTTCAGCAGCAGGTCTGGAACTTTCCGTGTGACTTTGTGTGTTAACCCAGCTCTGTACAGCAGCACAGACGTAGCTAACCTTTACCTGGCCAAAGGCAGCGCCAAATCTCTTCACGACATGATCATCTACCGCTCCCAGACCGTCTACCCGCTGTGGAACAACCTGGTGGACGCCATCAGGTCAGTGGGCCGCTGCTGCGTCACATAAGCATCTGTGAGAGCAGGAGAAGGGAAAACCAGGCAAAAGCATTCCTGTCACATGCAGTTTCATGCATTTTGTCTTGGCTCAGCCACAAACTTTATTCTGTTTTATTGGGATGTTAGATAAATGAAATGAAAGGAAATCTACAAATAAAAATCTGAAAAGTGTTGCGCATGATACATTAAAATGAGCTCGATCATTTTCTTTACAGAGACATCATAATCCATTGTAATTATAGATTTGTTTGTGTGTGTTTTATATTTATTTTATTTATTGATTTTCTTTTTTTTTTTTTTTTTTTTGCTTTTGTTCGTTATTTTGGGTGTTTAAAATATCTTCCAGCTCCAGTGCTAAGTGGTGTTTGTTTTTTTTTTAATTATTACAAAACTTTAATTTTTTGCTCTTTGAAAGGATGACATTACAATACTATGGCATTATCAAAATATTACTTGAAAGTGGTCTCAAATTAACAATATTATTGCTTATCGTAATAATTGAAAGGAAAATATATCGTCTAGTAAAATTTGTTATCAGGACAAATTGGTTATTTAATAAAACAGAAATCTAGGGCAACTAATTTCATGGATAACATGATAAAACAGAATCAAAAACCAAAAACACTCATGTATACAATAACCTCCTTAACAGCTAATCTATTTTATACATTTGTATCCAATGTTTAGTGCTAAATCTACTTGACAATACATTTTACTTAGTTGCAAAAAGCAAATTGAATAGAGCCCACACTTGTTGACTCCTGACCCCCACTGGGTTCCAAACCTTTATTTTGGGAAGAATTTGGTTTAAATTAAAGCATGTGGTTGTGGAGTGACAAAATGTGAAAAAGTTCATGGGGTGTGAATACTTTTGTGAGCCAGGGAGAATGAAACACATTCAAGCTTCATGTTCTGCAGGGAGGGGAGGAACCAGTACGAAAAGACCTTCGGTCTTCCATCTGGCCACTTTTTCCAAGCTATTTACAGGTTGGTGCTCATCTGATTGCTTAAAATGCTTCACTGGTTTACCAGTTACCAGTTTGTTGGTAACTATAGAATGACTCCCTCCCAGGTCTGAGGAGGAGATGCTGAAATTCATGGGGATCATGAGCTGTCACTGGGTTCTGGACGGACACGACGTTGTGACGGCGTTCGACCTCTCTCGCTTCCAGAAGGTCGTTGATCTGGGAGGTGAGGACCCACAGCCGTCCACTCTCACCGCCTGCTGCATTGTAGGTGGCTGTAAAAATCTGTGCTGTGTCTTCAAAAACTCCCAGGTTGCACTGGTGCTCTGGCCAATGAAATGGCGAGAGCGTATCCCGCCTCGTCCGTCACCGTGTTTGACCTGCCGCAGGTGGTGGAAGCGGCTCAGAAACATTTCAAACAGGAGGACAGTGGCGTTACATTTCAATCAGGTAAAGCAGATTATTGATCATTATTGACCCTTTAACACTCTCTGGGTTGAAGTGTTCAATTTTATTTTTATTTTTTTATCTACTATATACATATATATATTTTTTAACATAGCATATAATATCTCAACATAAGCAATACTTTTAAATAAAAGTTTCCTGAGACATGAATATGAATGTGTGGTAGACAAAAACATCTTGGAAGCTAAATAATATTTAAAATAGTACTTTATAAAATGGATTTTGAAATTGAGAAAGACAGCTAAAGTGAACCCCACACTAATCCAAAAACCAGTTTAGAAAATCCTAGATCCACCCTTGCTAGCTAGCTGAAAGTTATCTAGCTAGCTAGAATGGATTTTCCATCCTAAGCTAAACAAAACTTAGCTAGCTAGCTAACTTGTGCTTATTTTAATGGCAAATATATGCTTTACTGTACTGCTGTGTCACAGCACAAGAAAACCGTCACAGTTTTTAACTCAAGACTAAATAAACCTTAATAATTGTATTACAGAAACTCAACTTATTACTCTTACCTGGGGAAGCTATTCTAGAAGATGTGGTCTCCATCTTCTTCCCTTCTNTTTCTCTTTTTTTCTTAAGGCTGGAAAAAACACCTAAGTGACACAAACTAGCAGAAAATATGTGAAAAAAATATGCAACACATACAATGTGTTACAATGTTAACATGTTCTGGATGGTTTTTATAGTATGTCCAGTCAGAAATATTTGGTGACAAAATACATTTTGTGTAACTGTACAAGACATACTAAAGTAAAGAAGGAAGAAAAGAGAAAAGCAGAACTAATAATCTGCTTTGATTTGTTCCCTTCTCTGCATGCAGGAGATTTCTTCAGCGATGAAATTCCTGGTGCAGACTTGTATGTGTTGGCCAGAGTCATTCATGACTGGCCTGAAGAGAAGTGCCTGGCGCTGCTGAAGAAGGTCTATGAGACTTGTAAGCCAGGTGAGTTCCCCCGTAACCAAGGGCATCCCCATACATTGGCTGGCCGATAAATCTGTTGATTTTCTTAATTTTGGGAGATCGGTCAATATTTAACACTGCTGCACATGTGTGGGTAACAATGTTGCCAATTTAGAGACTTTAGTGCTATATTTTGCAACTT
>NW_015115724.1:0-409 GCF_001443285.1 Poecilia latipinna
TTAAAACTAGCTTATTTAAAATTTATTTTCTCAACAATGTACATTGTCTGTGGTTCTTTTATGTAGGTTCACGAAAAATACCTATCAGGAACAGGACAGACTTTAGGCATTTTCATTCTGGATCAACAGAACTAAATGTGCTGCATTTACTTCCTGACCCTCATCTGCATTGCATGGCATTGGTGCTACGTCATCTGAACCCCAGCAATTTATGGGGGGAAAAAATACACTGCTTTAAAATGTAAAAGAGTTTATATCGAATCATACATGGAATCGTCAAAAATGTAAAAGTTAAACTCAATATTCTACATGACAGAACTGCAAAAACACTGAAATCCACAGAAAATAAACCTGTCTGAATGTGTGGCCCTCTTTAACTTCAGTATCTAACGGGATACTGATGGGGATC
>NW_015115724.1:5954-7496 GCF_001443285.1 Poecilia latipinna
GATGGGGATCTTAAGTACAAATGTGACTGAGAAGTAAAAAAAAAACTGATTTAACCCTCATGCGATCTTAACATTCTGTTTACTCCCTTTGTCCTACGGGTGAAAAATTACCCCCCTAACAAAAGCACCAAAATAAGACAAATAGAATTTTAAATCTCAAATCTATTTTGAACGATGAAACAATTTGTTATCAATTCAACACAATTTCATTAATTTTTTAACATTTACTTTTGTTATACAATACAATCAACAGTACTACACTCACCTTTTTTTTTTACCACAAGTGTTGCAGCAGTTTTCTTTTGAACAGTAAAAGTTTATTATTGTAATTATATGAATGTAATTACTTCTGAATTAATTATACTGAAAGGGAACAAAAAAATCAACCATTTGTAACTTTTTTGTCAACAGTTCATTCTTTAATATTTCTTAAATTAGCGCCGATATGGATGACATAAAAGAATAGTCATTTTGCCCTCCTGTGTTTTATGCCGGTGCAAAATTTCAGTACGTAAATAATAACATGGTGTCTAAATTTACACATCGTAAGTCAGAGCCTCACCAGCTATGAACCTCTCCGCATGTCAGTGTTTCGCGCCCATATGAATCTTTAAGTGTCTAAGTACATGACTTCTCATCCTGAAACGTTTTCCACAGTTCCCACATAAGAAAGGTTTCTCACCTGTGTGAATTCTCATATGCACATTTAAAGCTGTTTTCTGCGTGAAACTTTTTCCACAGGTCCCACAAGAGAAAGGCTTCTCACCCATATGAATTCTGATGTGATCAACCAATAGCCTTTTCAACCTGAAAGTCTTTCCACAGGTCTCACATGAGAAAGGCTTCTCACTTGTGTGAATTTTCATATGAAAATTTAAATAATCTTTTCGAGCAAAACTTTTTCTACAGGTCCCACAAGAGAATGGCTTCTCACCTCTATGAATTTTCATATGATCATTTAAAGTATCTTTTCGAGAGAAACTTTTCCCACAGGTTCCACAAGAGAAAGGCTTCTCACCTGTATGAATTTTTATATGACCATTTAAAGTATGTTTTCGAGAGAAACTTTTTCCACAGGTCTCACAAGAGAAAGGCTTCTCATCTGTGTGAATTCTCCTGTGACAAGTTAAAGTGTGTCTGTGACTGTAACTCTTTCCACAAGTCCCACAAGAGAAAGGTTTCTCACCTGTGTGAATTCTCATGTGACAAGTTAAAGTCTGTCTGTGACTGTAACTCTTTCCACAGCTCCCACAAGAGAAAGGCTTCTCACCTCTATGAATTTTCATATGAACGTTAAAATCATTTTTTCGAGAGAATTTTTTTCCACAAGTCCCACAGGAGAAAGGCTTCTCACCCGTGTGAAATCTCATGTGACTCATCATGTGACCGTTTCGAGAAAACGTTTTGTCACAAATTTTACAAGAATATGATGTTTGCCCTTGGTGAGCTTTCTTGTGCTTTTTTTGTTTTTCAGTGTCAGTTCTTCTTTTCTTCTGTTTGGTTTTCTCATAGTTCTTCTTTTGTTTCTGTTCTTTCTTTCTC
>NW_015115724.1:9682-18450 GCF_001443285.1 Poecilia latipinna
CCACAAGAGAAAGGCTTCTCACTTGTGTGAATTCTCATGTGAACATTTAAATGACTTTTTTGAGAGAAACTCTTCCCACAGGTCCCACAAGAGAAAGGCTTCTCACTTGTGTGAATTCTCATGTGAACATTTAAATGACTTTTTTGAGAGAAACTCTTTCCACAGGTCCCACAGGAGAAAGGCTTCTCACCTGTGTGAATTTTCATATGAGCATTTAAAGTGTCTTTTCGAGAGAAACTTTTTCCACAGGTCCCACAACAGAAAGGCTTCTCACTTGTGTGAATTCTCATGTGAACATTTAAATGACTTTTTTGAGAGAAACTCTTTCCACAGGTCCCACAGGAGAAAGGCTTCTCACCTGTGTGAATTCTCATGTGAACATTTAAATGACTTTTTCGAGAGAAACTCTTTCCACAGGTCCCACAGGAGAAAGGCTTCTCACCTGTGTGAATTCGCATGTGCCGAGTTAAAGTTCCTCTTTCACTGTAACTCTTTCCACAGGTCCCACAGGAGAAAGGCTTCTCACCTGTGTGAATTCGCATGTGCCGAGTTAAAGTTCCTCTTTCACTGTAACTTTTTTCACAGGTTGAACATGTGAAAGGTTTTACTCCTGTGTGAGTCATCATGTGTCTCGTCAAGTATCTCTCTTTAAAAAAAGTTTTATCACAAATTTTACAAGAATATAACTTTTGCCCTGGTTGAGCTTTCTTGTGCTTTTGTTTTTCAGTATCAGTTCTGCCTTTCTGCTGTTTGGTTTTCTCATATTTCTCCTTTTGTTTCTGTTCTTTCTTTCTCTTTTTTCCTGGGTCTTCAGAATTGCTTCCTTCCTGATCCTGGTTCTCAGCTTCTGGAGAGCCATGAGAGATGAGTTGGTTCCTCTGTGGTTCTGTTTCATTGAGAACCTCCTCCTCTTTATACACATAGCACTGTGGGAGATCTGGACATAAAGACAAAACAAAAGCTTTTAAAGGTCAATCAGACAAAGAATCCTTCACTTTAACCTGCTAATGTATCAAAACAGGATTTTCTTGGGTTATTCTAAAATTACAATCTTACAAGAATGAACATTAACTAAACCAATGAGGTTCTTCTGATCAGACTGGAACGAGATGCGAGTCAAAATATGGCACTTAAAGGCCTCCACATCCTCAGTATTTGCTTTTTTGTTTTTTGCTTTGTTTAAAAAACATAAATTTTCTGTGACATAAAAGCCGTGGTATACCCTTGAAGCTTGAAGTTGCGGCAAGCTCTCACTAGTCTATCCCCTTAAATCTTTCATATGTGACACATTTCTTCTATAAAAAGAGGTTTTGAATACACCTGTCATCTTTTTAAGTCTTTACTGGACTTAATAACAAGAAATAAAAATAATAAACAGATTCAAAACAAGTAGAAAGTGACGGTCAAAAGACTGTTACTCTCACGGTGCCAGACTTCTACAATAAGCAACTACTTTCATATTTCATAAACTAATTAGTCAATAACCAATCAAAAGAAACCACATAATAAGCTTAAGCATAATACAATTACACATGCTTATCTTTTAAAATAGCAGAGTTAAAAATTAAACTCATGTAAACACAACATAACATTTTGTATTAAGTTCCAAAGATGTACTGGCTCCTACAACGCCGTTATTAAGCTGGTTGTGGCAACCCGTACCAGGTTGTGGAAGGACACTGGCTGGTCTGGCAACCTGTGCTATTGGGAAATGGGACCCAGGTGCCAGTAGCAGATCGCTGCAGCTTGTGTCATGTTGCAGCAGCTAAATTAAGTCAATAAATTGTTATTAGTGATAACTGGATGGAGTCCACTATGAAACACGCCTCCTGTTCCTTGATGATGGTCTGACTGGTTACCAAGTCAGGATGTCGTACAGCTGTTGATAAATTTTATGACCATCTATCTGCTATGTCATGATGTTATGTTGCTGATTTAATAGAAGCAAAGTTTCACTAGAGAAAGCCCTGTGTGGATCTTCATGTGATAAATTAAACTATTCTTTTGACTGAAACTTTTCCCACAGGTTGAAAATGTGAACGGCTTCTTACCCATGTGAGTTTTTATGTGTCTGGTCAAGCAACTGCTTTGAGAGAAGGTTTTATCACAAATTTACAAGAATATAATTTTTGGACTCTGTGAGCTTTGAAGTGCATTTTTTGGTGTGAACAATCAGTTTTACCTTTCTGGCATCTTTTGTTGTGTTTCTGTTCTTCACCTCTCTTTTTTCCTGGGTCTTCAGATTTGCTTCCTTCCTGATCCTGGTTCTCATCCTCAGCAGAACCGGGAGAGATGAGTTGGTTCCTCTGTGGTTCTGTTTCATTGTGGATTCTTTGCACATTAGGAGGATTCACCAAAATGTCATCAGTCTCCTGTTTCACCACAATCTGCTCTTCATCCTGACTGATGCTGAGTGGCTTCTCTTCCTCTTTGAACTCTTGATGTTCTGGTTCTTCTTTATATGAACTGGACTTCCTGTCCTGGTAGCTGAATTCATTCAGAACCTCCTCCTCTTTACACACCCAGCACTGTGGGAGATCTGGACAAAGAGACAAAACAAAAGCTTTTAAATGTGAGTAAGAGAATGATTCCTTCACTTTAATCACTTTAAGCCTTTTCAAGTGATCCAAAGACTAAAATTATAAATCCATAAGTATAAAAATTAACTTAACCACTTTAGTCTGTCTGACTGGAAGGGATCTAGAAATCAGTCAAAACATACTATGGATCTCCAGCAGAGAAAGCAAGATGGCGATAATTAAACCTCGTGGCTCCAGGACAAAAACAGATCAAACAGCAGCTTGATTTAATCCTGTTATATGCCGTTAGTATATTATTAGTCTTACACATAATCATATGCTGAAAACATTTAATGCATAGAACAACTTGTTTTCTAATGAACATTAAAAAGAAAATAAGTATTTTAAACCCTGTTGCTGGTTTTGGTTTCATGTCTTCTTTCCGATCCTCATTTGCATAAACATCTGTTCTTTATTACTGCAGCAACAACAGTTAAAGTTGTAAGAACCTCGAATGGTTCATGCGCCTCAACGATGCTTTGGCGTATGTTGCAATTGCAAACCTGTCGGCGCTTTGCATTGAGAAAGACTCTGTTAAGTTCAGCTTAACAGAGCAGGTTTCCAAAAATACACTGGGAAAATCCCTGGGTTTCTTATTAAAAAGGAACATAAAGCTTTTCAACTTGAATAAATAATAAAAACATCTATGTTTTCTAACTTCAAAACAATATTTCTATAATCTGTTAGTGTAAAATATTTATGTTCAGGGTTGAGTCATCTATACAACATAGGTTTGAAGACAGGCCTCATTTGAGGCAATGTCAAAATAAAAATATTTGGTTTTAAGACCTGAAGGTTTCATAAACTATTTTATAATCAATTATTGATTGAAAAGCTAAAATTATTCTACGGTAAAAATCCAAAATTTCTCTAAACTCAAACTTAATTTAATGAACATTATACTTAGTTTTATATTTAAAAAATGAATAAAGTAGAAATTATAATTTGACATGAACAAAAGCTAAACAAAAACAAATAGATTACACACAAACATAATTAAAACTAATACCTGTAAATCCAACTTTAAACAGTACTTTGAGTAAAGACAAGACCGTTACGGAACACAAACTGTAAATTAGTTATTACATGATGACTAGTCTTTAACATAAATCATTCTGTTTAATATTTGCAATTTGAGCGGATTATTTAAATAGCTTTCCGAACAAAACCATTATTTATATCGTTGTGTTCTCTTCATCTCTCTTTAACCCGACTAATCAGTAAAACCTGAAGGTGTTTCGTACCTATCCGGTGTAAGATGATCTTCGGTATCCTGGTAAAATCCAGCAGTCTGCGCTGATCCTCCATCTTTTCCTCGATCTTGACGTTGATTTCTTTCATCTTTGTAAATGTTTCTTCACCAGGAGTTTCCTGCTCGTTGATAAACTCTCTCTGAGGCTGAACTGAAGACAGTTTTACTGAAAACACGGAAATATTTAACTAAAACACCAAACCTGTTTCCAAACTACCTTCCAAGACGAGCTAACGCTACCTCATGTGCTCCGTAGGTTTCCGTGTGTTTCACTTTGGCTGTACTGAAGAAACTGTAAAGGATGTTTAGTTCCGCCTTGAATTTCCTCTGAACAAACACAAACAATATATATAATTACACACAGATGGATGTTTTCATACCTTTTATGCCTAATAATTATGAAGAAACGCGGAATTTTTGATGAGAATATTTTATCAGACTAAAAAGTCAGTTATCAAAGGTACATAGAATTTTACAAAAGAACCATGCTGAAACGTATATTGTAATTTTTTGGATATCGTTTTAATTTGTAAAACAATCTAATGTTTTATATCAGGTTGTAGTTGTTTAGAATGAGATTCAGCTGTAAAGTTAAACAGTGAATTATTTTATATTTCAGAGGAACAGTTATGTGTTGTTTTGACTTGGTAATAACTGATTGTATTGTGATAAAAGGTCCATCCTGCCTTACAATGAAGTGACAACATAAAAGGTCACCGAAGAGATGAGTAGTGAGAAGAGGAGAGTAATTGTGGTCCACATTACAGAAGACTTTCCTGCAAAGACATTTTCATTACAAATATTGAAAGAAAAAAACATGACAACTGCTTGAAAAGGTTTGTCATATTTTCATAAGAGCTTTTTGTGTTCATAGGAACCTGCAGATACATCAAGATCAGAAAGAGGGAAACTAATTTGACTGAGGTCAACAAAACTGAAAAGGGTCAGAAATCCAAAGCTCTTAACAACAGAAGGCTTTGGGCGACTCAACTAAATTATGGACTTTTGACTTTATTTTAAATATCCTTAGAATTTAAAATAAATTTCTGGTTTGTTTTTGTATCACATTACAGTGTTGTAGATCGTCTGCAGTGTTATCTCTGGATACAGTAAATGAAAGATGCATGAAACGTCCATAAAGATGTATTTTCTCTGTCAATGCAGAATTAATAATTAATGAAAACATTACATTTGAGATTAGAATAATGACTCACACTAATTAAAAAATATGTTTAAATTTCGAAAATGTAATTAATGCGACCTTTTGAATATGTCTAATTCTGATATTAAAGAAAGGAAAAATCTCAATTTATGTAAAATAACTCATGTTTTACTGTTATTCCAAGGATCCTTAGATGCTTTACTTAAAGCTGACATTTAAAAGTATGGTAACAGTTAATGATGACAATCATTGAATAATCCAACAATATTTATTCAAATCAACATTAAAAAGCACATTATGCTCAAAATACTAGTGTATATTTTAACATACATTTTCAATAATATACTTTACTTCTCATAGATATGGATCTCCAGCAGAGAAAGCAATATGGCGATAATTAAACCTCGTGGCTCCAGGACAAAAACAGATCAAACAGCAGCTTGATTTAATCCTGTTATATTACCTTAAGAGTCTTCTCTAAGGTTTCATAAACCATTTTACATAACCAGTCATTAATTTAAAGGCAAAAAGGATTCTTCGGTAAAAATCCAGAATTTTATAAACTGAAACTTTATTTAATGAACAATATATTTAATTTTATATTTAAAGAATTAATACAAAATATAAATTACAATCTGACATAAACAAATAGATTACACACAAACATAATTAAAACTAATACCTGTAAATCCAACTTTAAACAGTACTTTGAGTAAAGACAAGACCATTACGGAACACAAACTGTAAATTAGTTATTACATGATGACTAGTCTTTAACATAAATCATTCTGTTTAATGTTTACAATTTGAGCGTCTTCTTTAAATAGCTTTCCATACACAACGATTATTTATGTCTAAAAACTCTCTTTAACCCGACTAATCAGTAAAACCTGAAGGTGTTTCGTACCTATCCGGTGTAAGAAGATCTTCGGTATCCTGGTAAAATCCAGCAGTCTGCGCTGATCCTCCATCTTTTCCTCGATCTTAACGTTGATTTCTTTCAGTTCTGTAAATGTTTCTTCACCAGGAGTTTCCTGCTCGTTGATAAACTCTCTCTGAGGCTGAACTGAAGACAGTTTTATTGAAAACACGGAAATATTTACCGAAAACACCAAACCTGTTTCCAAACTGCCTTACAAGAGGAGCTAACGCTACCTCATGTACTCCGTAGTTTTCCGTGTGTTTCACTTTGGCTGTACTGAAGATACTAAACGATTTTTAGTTCCGCCTTGAGCCTCCTCTCAGCATTAAATTATATTAAATATTTTACATTAATAAAAGGTTAATATATTTCAGTGAGTGAAACACAGTATTAAAGTAATTACACAAACACACGGATGTTTCCAACCCTTTTATTTCTGTTAATTATGAGGATTTTCTTCAGCTAATTGAAGAACAGCATTTATTTTTAGAATATTACTTCACTTGACTAATGGAAAAAAATTGTTTAAGAAATGCGAGCTAGGAGTCAGTTATCAAAAGGTATTTAATCTTATAAAAGGATCATACTGGTACATATGACATTTTTTGAGTATGATCGTTTTAGTTTGTAAAACAGTCTAAAGTTTTACAAACATTTCAAGGTTGTAGTTTTGAAGGTTGTGATTCAGTTTTAAAGTTAAACTGCAAATGAATACATTTTAGAGAAACACAGTGAAATGTTTTGACTTGAAAAGATTGAGAATAACTGACTTGTGAAAAAAGATTCATGTTTCCATAGAAAGAAGTGAAATCATGAAACGTCACTGAAGAGCCGAGATGTAAGAAGACAGATAACTTTAATTAAAGCCACAAAGACAATTAAAGTAATTTGCTTGTATCATCATACATGTACCTGAGCAAAGAGATATTATTAATCAGTCATTTAAAAACATACAAAGAAAATATGTTCGAAATAAAAATAACAGAGGAAAACACTCTGACGCCTCCCAAAGGAACAAAAAGTGTTTAACTGAAGCTCCTCACTGCTAGGAAACAAAAGTCACTTTGCAGCTGTATGAAACATCAATATACTGTAATGAACCTGGTTTCCTGCTGCAAACCTTAAACATCTTTAACATCTATTTCACAATATGTGTCACACTAACCTGGTTCTGGTCTGTGCTTCATTTTATACAAATGTCCCATGAAAGGGATTGGATCACCCGATTCTGAAAATTTGGATGGGTGAGAAAATATCTTTGGTTATGTAGAGCATGTAGAAACACATTTTCACAGCAGAATTTTAACAATGACTGCCGTGAAACAAATATGTGGGAAAATCAGTGTTGTAGTACTCGAGATCAGTCTTGGTCTGGAGACCTTTTTTTTATGGTCTCGGGCGGTGAGGACTCGGCATGTTATTTCAAGTCCAGTCAAGACCGCAACTGTGAAAATATCACAAATAAACTGTCCAGTTTATTTGTCAACATCTTTGTTTTCAGTGGATGCAAAACGCACCAATTAAAATCTAAGAAATAATGTGTTCCTGTTGGCCCCCCCTCTGCACCCCACCTTTCACTCTCATGCGGTGTTCTATCAGATTACCATACGCTGTCAGAATAGCATACAAATATTATTTTGAGAGGCACAAGAAAGCCTCCTGACAAAAACACTAAAGTAAAAATAAAAACCTCAACAAGGACAATAGGGCCATCAAGGGTAAAAGGGGCAGGGGCTCAAGCCCCAGCCAGACTCCCTCTGCATGTGCCTGTATATAAATGCTTGTCTTTCTAAGTAAAAGATCTGAAAATACAATTTAAACGATGTGATCATTACCTATTAGAAAGTGGGGGCAGCAAACTCTGGCATCGTTAGTTTCTGCACCTCCTGGTTTTAGCTGTTGATTGTTGATCCACTTTTCTTTATTCGGTGAGTTTTTTGTAAATTAACTCCCTTGTGATAAACTACCTTCAAAGCACGAAAATAGTTTTTCTTTTTCTCCATTAGAACAGTTGGAACTCTTAGATTTTTTGTGTTATAATTTTTATTATTACTTTAGGTCATTATTCAGTCTAATGTTAATCAGTAATGACGTGCTGTGCTAAAACTTTCGATTGCTGTGTTGAATATCTGTGTTCCTGAGAACTGACTGTTCCCTTTACCCTTGGAAGAAATCGCTCTTGTGATAGACATCTTGGGTAAAATGCTTGATCTGATAATTGTCTTGAAGGATCTGATGTGTGGAATGTAGTTTGTACCCTGTTTGACCCCATGAACTGACAAAGAAGTGTTAGAAGTTCCTCCTGAAATCCTTATCAGCTCTCCATCCTGCCATAAAATCATCTCCTCCAAGAGGTGAGATATAGATCATGAGGAGGGGGTCAGGGTGTTTCTGTGGCCATCTGGCAGTAGAGATAACATCAGACTTTGGGAGGGTCTTTGTCTTTGTGACTATATAACTATGTGATGTGTGTTGTTCAGGGCTCTTCTCCTGACTGCGCTCAGTGAACGCTTTTGCCTTCGAATAAAGAAACTTAAAGACAAAGATTAATCTCTCTTATTGAAACAGATTCTCATTCCTTCATAAAATTTCTACAACGCTCTCAAGGGAAAGAGCTTGGTGACCTGTGTGTTAGATAGAGCTTGCCATCTGTTTTTGTCGTTTATCTTTTCTCACTTTTGTTTTCCCAAATAAAAGGCCTGCTCTAGCAGAGAGAGGGCAGAACGCTCTGTGAACAGCTCAGAGGAGCAGTTTGCTGAGTCTTCTCTCCTTTTGCAAAACTTTGACCATAAAATTCATGTTGTTAAGGAAGAAATTTCTAAATTGGTTAACTTTGGAAAAATGTTTGGCTCT
>NW_015115724.1:19817-32860 GCF_001443285.1 Poecilia latipinna
ACTTGTATTAGCTTACTGGCACATATTCCACATTCAATATGGCGGACGCTGTTACGTATCGCAGCAACGGGCCGCCTCGCCCCATGACGGGTCTACGTATTTATGTCCAAAGACATTAATTATGTCTATGTGCTCCGTAGCTTTCTGTGTGTTTCACTTTGGCTGTAGTGAAGAAACCGCAAACGATGTTTAGTTCCCCTTTGAATTTTCTGCTTTGAGCCTCCTCTCCACTTTCAATTATATGAAATATTTTACATTAAGAAAAGGTTCATATATTTCAGTGAGTGAAACACAGTATTAAAGTAATTACACAAACACAAGGATGTTTCCAAGCCTTTTATTTCTGTTATGAGGATTTTCTGCAGCCTTTTACTAAGGCCACTAAAGTATTTTGTTCATATTATACTACATATATGCAATATCTGAGGAAGGAGTTGTTGTACACACATGAACACATTTAAAAACTTACATCAGAAATACAAAATAACAGAGGAAAACACTGTGATGCCTCTCAAAGGAACAAAAAGTGTTTAACTGAAGCTCCTCACTGCTAAGAAACAAAAGTCACTTTGCAGCTTTATGAAATATCAATATACTGTAATGAACCTGGTTTCCTGTTGCAGAACCTAAATGTCTTGACAACTACATTGTTTCGCCTCAGACAGCTGTTGTAGAAATCAGTTACTCAGCCATTTTTACAAATGTATACAAGAAGAAACAAATTTGAGTACTGTGCTTTTATGGCTTCTATGAACACCTGTTTTGTGATGAAGTTGTGCCGAGCTGTACCGCTGAAAATGCAACTGTCGAAGAAAGTCAGTATTGAGACGCTTTCAGGCAAAATAAAGCCGAACTAAACAAATTGAACAAACATGTCAAAATTCACACAAAAACATAAAGACAGGACTCACATCAATCCATCAATCAATAAGTTTATTCACTCAACCAAACAAACTTCATCACCAATGTACACAACCACAATGTCTTGTAACAATTAATCTGCATGAGTGAAAAGGAGCAGAAAGAAGAAAAACCTTGAAAAAATCTGCCCCTTTCTCAACAATTACAAAATGAATGTTTTTCCTTTCATGGCCGCATACATAAAACTGAAATTTATGAGAATATTTCATCAGACTAATAAAAAAAAGTTACTCAAAAAATGTGGGTTTTAGTAAGTTATCAAAGGTACTTTGAATCTTACAACAGAACCATGCTGGAACTTACATTGTAATGTTTTGGGTATTATCGTTTTAGTTTGTAAAACAACTTGATTTTTTTTATATCAGATTGTAATTTTTTTTAGGTTGAGATTCAGTTGTAAAGTTAACCAGTGAATTATTATACATATGAGAGGAACAGATTTGTTGTTTTGACTTGGTAATGATTGTATTGTGATGAAAGGCACAGGCTGCCTTACAATGAAGTGACAGCATGAAAGGTCACTGAAGAGACGAGTAGTATTTATCTCACTTTTTTAAAGTGAGATAAATAGCTCACGTAAAATAAAAAAGTTTCATGGAAAGAAAAAACTACTTGATACTTGAGGTTCACATTATATTGTTGTAATATGAAGTTAAACTTAATTTTTTGAATGAAACTTTTTCCACAAATCACACAATAGGCTCCTCACTTCTGAATTATCATGTGACGAGTTAAACTAAATTTGCTATGGAAACTTTTTTCACACGTCACACACACAAAAAAAAAGGCTTTCAACCTATGTGAGTTTTAATGTGGTAATTTATTTGCCTTTTCTAGAAAAAACATCACAGCTCCTTCTTCGTGCTTCTCACCTGTGTAAATTCTCATATGCATTTAAAGAACATTTCTCAGTGAAACTCTTTCCACATGAGAAAGGCTTCTCATTTGTGTGAATTTTCTTATGAAGTTTTAAATAGCCATTTTGAGTAAAACTTTTTTCACACATCCCACAAGACAAGGGGTTCTCACCTATGTGAATCCTCATGTGTTTAACCCTTTGAAGACGAGGTCTAAATGGCCATCCCGGCACGCAGTCTCTCTTCTCAGTGCGTCTGCGCTCGCTATGAAGCCATGTAGCGATAGCTAGCAAAACTACTACTAACCCTGCACACGCCACGAACTCTAACACACTTGTAGACTAAAAAAATTAGTAAAATTCCCAGCATCACTGTGACCTAGTCTCTTGCCGTATCCAAATACCCCCCCGCCCCCTCGTCTCTCTCCGTGTGTCTCCATTCTACCTAGCAACAGACTGTCAACACATTTTCATTGGTTGTTTCGAAATGTGGTACATTTAGACCCCACAAAATAAAGCGGAAATTATCTATCTTATTCCTGGCTTTATTTTGAAGTAAATAACCACGAAACCCATATAAAAACACAACTTTTATAAAGTTTGAAGTCAGTGCGCTGTCCAACAGTCGAAATGAAAACTCGGTATGCGGTTCATTTATTACGAAGTCTTATAAATGCGTCACATGCTTGTATGCCGCACGGTGGGCAGCGACTACATAGGGTTGAGTAAATTTGTTTTCCAAATGAAACTCTTTCCACAGTTCACACATGAGAAAGGTTTCTCACCTGAGTGAATTCTCATGATCCATCTTATTTTTGCCTCTTTTGTTTTGAACTGTGAGTTTTACGTTTCTCCTGTTTGGTTTTCTGACATCTCTCATTTTGTTTCTGTTCATCTCTCTTTTCCCACAGATCTCAGACAAGAAAGCTTCTCACCTGTGTGAATCTTCATGTGATGAGTTAATTTATGTTTTGCTCTGTAGCTCTTTCCACAGGTCCCACAAGAGAAAGGCTTCTCGCCTGTGTGAATCATCATGTGCCAATTTAAATTATCTTTGGTTCCAAAGCGTTTTCCGCAGGTCACGCAAGAAAATGGTTTTTCACCAGTGTGAGTCCGTATATGGCGATTTAAAATCTCTTTGGTTCCGAAGCGTTTTCCGCAAGTCACACAAGAAAAAAGCTTTTCACCAGTGTGAATCCTTATATGGCGATTTAAAATCTGTTTGGTTCCAAAGCTTTTTGCACAGGTCACACATGAGAAAGGCTTTTTACCTGTATGACTCTTCATGTGACGATTCAAATCAGATTTATATACATAAGTCTTTCCACAAGTCACACAAGAAAAGGGTCTCTCTCCTGTGTGAATTTTTATGTGATCAATTAAATCATTTTTTACCGTGTAACTCTTTGCACAGGTCCCACATGAGAAAGGCTTCTCACCTGTGTGAATCCTCATGTGAGAACGAAAATTACTTTTCCCAATGAAACTCTTTCCACAGGTTGCACAAGAGAAAGGCTTCTCACCTTTGTGAATCCTCATGTGATAAGTTAAACTATGTCTTACTCTGTAACTCTTTCCACAGGTTGCACAAGAGAAAGGCTTCTCACCTGTATGAATTCTCACGTGATGTTTTAAACTCAATCGTAGTCTGTAACTCTTTCCACACGTTCTACATGAGAAAGGTTTCTCACCGGTATGAATCCTCAAGTGATCAATCAATTGTCTATTCCGCCTGAAACTCTTTCCACAGTTCACACATGGGAAATGTTTCTCACCTGTGTGAATTCTCATGTGATCCATCATTTTTTGCCTTTTTTGTTTGGAACTGTCAGTTTTACTTTTCTCCTGTTTGGTTTTCTGACATCTCTCATTTTGTTTCTGTTCTTCATCTCTCTTTTTTCCTGGGTCTTCAGAATTCCTTCCTTCCTGATCCTGGTTCTCATCCTCAACAGAACCATGAGAGATGAGTTGGTTCCTCCATGGTTCTGTTTCATTGTGGATTCTTTGCACATTAGAATTCATCGAAATGTCATCAGTCTCCTGTTTCAGCACAAGTTGTTCTTCATCCTGACTGATGCAGAGTGGCTTCTCTTCCTCTTTGAACTCTTGATGTTCAGGTTCTTCTTTATATGAAGTGGACTTCCTGTCCTGGTTGCTGAATTCATTCAGAACCTCCTCCTCTTTACACACCCAGCACTGTAGGGAATCTGCACAAAAAGACAAAACAAAAGCTTTTAAACATGTATAAGACCGGGGTTGGCAACCTGCAGCTCTTTAGCGCTGCCCTAGTGGCTCTCTGCAGCTTTTTCAAAATTGTTTGAAAATGGAAAAAAAGGGTTGTGGGAAATATATTTTTTGTTTTAATATGGTTTCCGTACGAGAACAAACACGACAATCCTTCTTAACGTTTTCCAATGCTATAAAAATGTGTAGAATAAATATTAAATTTCAACATTTCTGTCAACGAAGATTTGCAACATAGCCTGCGACATGTTCCTTTCAGCTGGGCGGGTGTGTGGTGGGCCATGGATAGCAAAGAGGAAAAGAGAAAAATAGCTGAGGAGAAATTCTACAATTCTTCGACAGAATCATTTCCATTTATTGCCAATACAGAAGGATTACCTGAATGTTTGATACATAACGAGAAGATGTCAAATAACAATAAGACAGTACTTTCATGACTATAGAGTGCACCTTACTGTAGCTCCACAAGGGCATCTAACGATACTTTCCAGTGGAACATAGCTCTCTATAACAGGTTAATGTGTGATTCGGTTCGGTTCTAGTCCAGTGGGGAGATTCTCAGTATTACGGTCTGGAGTGCAGCAGCTCTGGTTATTTCTCTGCTGATTTGCAGCAACATTCAGCAACGGAGAACCTCAAGGTTCTGGTTCTGATGGATTAAATAAATCCAGATATTTTATTTTATCTTATAAATATTTTTTTTTCTGGCCAAATCATAATGACAAATACTCAGATATTAAACTTTCTTATTTTTTAAATTCAAACAAAAAATAAAATTTACATCACACAAAGCTAATATTGTGTAGTTCTGGTGTTTCATACTGTCGGCACAACTCAGATCTATGGCAGACCTCAAATCTTCTCTGTTTTTCTTTTTATTACTGTCAGCTCTAAAGAGAAACAAGCTGCTAGCAGCGCTGCTAATTCACTGTCATTCCGTTACAAAACGTAACGATCGTGTTCCTGTCGCTCCCCGTGATTAAACTCAGAAATCTGTACTGAGCAGTTCTCTGACAGCAGACGGTGCGTCCCTAAACAAGTTTTTACTAAATATTGTACTATAACCGAAGAGAGATGTAATTTCTATCATGAATATAGATTAGCAAAGACCCTACAAATTACAATGAAATAATGCTACTTCCGCTAGCCGCCGGAAATAACAACGATAATCGCTTCCCCAGTAAACTCCCCTGGAATAAGGTCAATAACGTGAAGGTTTTTCGTACCTATCCGGTGTAAGATTAGCTTCGGTATCCGGCTGAAACCCAGCAGTCTGCGCTGATCGTTCATCCCTTCCTCGGGCTTAACGTTTATTTCTGTCTGATCCTCCATCTCTTCCTCGATCTTGACGTTGATTTCTTTCAAATCTGTAAATGTTTCTTCAGCAGGAGTTTCCTGCTCGTTTATAAACTCTCTCTGAGGCGGAACTGAAGACATTTTTACTGAACACACACAAATATTTACCTAAAACACCAAAGCTGTTTTCAAACTGCCTTCCAAGAGGAGCTAATGCTACCTCGTGTGCACTACTTTCCGCGTGTTTCACTTTGGCTGTACTGAAGAAACTGTAAACGATTTTAAGTTCCGCCTTGAATTTTCCGCTTTGAGTTTCCTCTGAACAAACACAAACATAGTATATAGAATAATTACACACAGATGGTGTTTTTATACTTTTTATATCTATCTTATGAGGATATTTGAGATATGAGAATATTTAATCAGCCTAACGAATAAAAAAACACCCAAGAAATGTGCAGTCAGTTATCAAAGGTACATAGAATCTTACAAAAGAATCATGCTGGAATGTATATTGTAATTTTTTGAGTATTATCTTTTTAGTTTGTAAAACAATCTAATGTTTTATATCAGGTTGTAGTTGTTTAGAATGAGTTTCAGTTGTACAGTTAAACAGTGAATTATTTTATATTTTAGAGGAACAGAGATTTGTTGTTTTGACTTGGTAATAATTGATTGTATTGTGATAAAGGTCCATCCTGCCTTACAATGAAGTGACAACATGAAAGGTCACTGAAGAGATGAGTAGTGAGAAGAGGAGAGGAAATCATTTTAATTAAAACCATCAAAACAATAAAAGTATTTTTGGTTAAATCATAATACATAGCTGCAATACTTGAGCATGGAGATGTTATTAATTACTCAGTGTAGTATTTTCCTTTCATTCATTTGAAAACTTAGAAAGAAAATATATTAACAGAAATGCAAAATAACAAAGGAAAACCCTGTGACTCCTTCCAAAGGAACAAAAAAGTGTTTAACTGAAGATCCTCCCAGCTATGAAACAAAAGTCATTTTGCAGCTGTATAAAATATCAATATACTGTCATGAACCTGGTTTCCTGCTGCAAACCTTAAACATCTTTAACATCTATTTCACAACATGTGCGATGCTAATCTGGTTCTGTCCAGTTTCTCTGTTTTCCAGACTCGATATGTTGGGAACCTTTCAGGCGAGAACTTGTTGACTGGAACAAACAGTTGGAGGGTTCAGAAAAACTGGTGATGAGTTTCTGTTGAATGATTCACCTCCAGCAGCAACAACCACACATCATGTCTCCCCCTGCAGGCCTGACAGAGAAGCATCTTCATGCTGCCACCTGCTGGCAAGAGCCTGATACTACAACTACATTGTTTCAGCTGTTGTAGAAATCACTAACTCAGCCATTTTTACAAAAATGTAAGAAGAAAGAATCTAATTTGAGTTCATTAATTTTTATGATAAAACCAACAAAATCCTGTATTTAATGTTAGAACTCTTGAAGATGTTTTTCCAAACGTTGTGGTCCACATTACAGAAGACTTTCCTGCAAAGACATTTTCATTACAAATTTTGAAAAAAAGATGACAATTTCTTGAAAAGGTTTGTCATATTTTCATAAGATTTTTGTGTTCATAGGAACCTGCAGATACATCAAGATCAGAAAGAGGGAAACTAATTTGACTGAGGTCAACAAAACTGAAAAGGATCAGGAATCCAAAGCTCTTAACAACAGAAGACTTTGGGCGAGTTGACTAAATTATGGATTTTTGACTTTTTAAAAAATATCCTTAGAATTTCTGGTTTGTTTTTGTGTCACATTATAGTGTTGTAGCTCATCCGCAGTGTTATCTCTGTATACAGTAAATGAAAGATGCATGAAACGTCCATAAAGATGTATTTTCTCTGACAATGCAGAATTAATGACTAATGAAAACATTACAATTGAGATTAGAATAACACACTAATTATTAAAAAATACTTTTAATTTTGTAAAATTTAATGAATGTGACTTTTTTCAGAATATGTCTAATTCTGAGACTGAAGAAATGAAAAATATAAATTTGGGTAAAAAAACTCATGTTTTACTGTTAATCCAAGGATCTTTAGATACTTTACTTCAATCTGACAATTAAAAATATGGCAACAGTTAATGACTGACAATCACTGAATAATCCATTAATATTTATTCTAATCAACATTATTAAAAAGCATATTCTGCTCAGAATACTGGCGTATAGTTTAACATACATTTTCAATAATATACTTTGCTTCTCATAGCAAATTATAACAATGACAAAAAATTGGGAAAATAAAAACCTCTCTGTGGTTAGCACTGAATCAAATTATGACCAGATCAATTTTATTTTTGAGATTTTTTTTTTTCAAACAATCATCATAGAGTTCCATTTATGGAAAAACAAGAACATTTCACTGCTTTCATATGTAAAGTATTTAACATTCAGTCATACATGGAAAAAATGTAAAAGCTAAACTCAATTATTCTACAAGGGACAGAACTCTATGAAAATTGAAACCCTCAGAAATGAACCCTGCTGAATGTGTGGCCCTCTTTAACTTCAGTATCTAATGGGATACTGATGGAAATCCGAAGCACAAATACGACTGAAAAGTAAAAGAAAAAATTGGATTAAGGAAAACAAGCTGGTAGGCAAAAGTAGACCTCAGCTTTATCTTGAACATACACTGAAAGACACAGTGAATCACTAGCAGCCTGCAACAATCTGTTGACTTTAACATTTTCTTGCTGTTTACGTTATCCGAACAGATTTTCCATTGGAGCAAATGCAAAAATGGATCTGAGGTGTTTTGTTCTAAAGCTTCTAGTCTGAGTGAGTCCTCATGTGACGAGCTAAACTGCTTCTGGTATTGTAACTCTTTCCACAGGTCCCACATAAGAAAGGCTTCTCACCTGTGTGAATCCTCATGTGATCAAGTAATTTTGATTTCCTCCAGAAATGTTTTCCACAAGTCCCACAAGAGAAAGGCTTCTCACCTGTGTGAATTCTCATGTGCTGAGTTAAAGTCTTTCTTTCACTGTAACTCTTTCCACAAGTCCCACAAGAGAAAGGCTTCTCACCTGTGTGAATTCTCATGTGCTGAGTTAAAGTCCCTCTTTCACTGTAACTCTTTCCACAGGTCTCGCAGGAGAAAGGCTTCTCACCTGTATGAACTTTCATATGAACGTTTAGATTGTCTTTTCGAGAGAAACTCTTTCCACAGGTCCCACAAGAGAAAGGCTTCTCACCAGTGTGAATTCTCATGTGCTGAGTCAAAGTTCCTCTTTCACTGCAACTCTTTCCACAGGTCTCGCAAGAGAAAGGCTTCTCACATGTGTGAATTCTCATGTGATGAGTTAAAGTCCCTTTTTGACTGTAACTCTTCCCACAGGTCCCACAAGAGAAAGGCTTCTCTCCTGTATGAACTTTCATATGATCATTTAGATGGTCTTTTCGAGAGAAACTTTTTCCACAGGTTCCACAGGAGAAAGGCCTCTCACCTGTGTGAATTCTCATGTGATAAATTAAATAACCCTTTTTTCTGTAACTTTTTCCACAGTTTGAACATGTGAAAGGTTTTACTCCTGTGTGAGTTATCATGTGACACGTCAAGTATTTGTTTCGAAAAAAGGTTTTATCACAAATTTTACAAGAATATAATTTTTGGCTTGGGTTATCTTTCTTGTGCTTTTGTTGTTTCTCAGTGTCAGTTCTGCCTTTCTGCTGTTTGGTTTTCTCATATTTCTCCTTTTGTTTCTGTTCTTTCTTTCTCTTTTTTCCTGGATCTTCAGAATTGCTTCCTTCCTGATCCTGGTTCTCAGCTTCTGGAGAGCCATGAGAGATGAGTTGGTTCCTCTGTGGTTCTGTTTCACTGAGAACCTCCTCCTCTGTATACACACAATGTTGTGGGAGATCTGGACAAAACGACAAAACAAAAGCTTTTAAATGTCAATCAAACAAGGAATCCTTCACTTTAACCTCAATTCATCAAAACAGGATTTACTTGGGTTATTCTAAAATTACAATCTTACAAGAATGAACATAAACTCAACCAATTAGGTTCTTCTGACCAGTCTGGAACTAGATGCGAGTCAAAATATGATATTATGGACCTCCAGGTCAGCAAACAAGATGGTGATAGCTTAACCTGGTGGCTTCCTGACAAACATTACAAAAAATTTTCTTCCTCCATGTAGCTACAGGATATATATCACATTAAAGAGTGACATAAAATGCCTAAAGCGAAACTGCAGTTTAATTTTTAATCTCAACCATTGATATTGTCAGACATTGATCCACTCACACACTCAACATAAACCTTCAAAAGCACGACTCAATCTCAGCCTTTACTTTTCTGCGATTTGCAGCAGAATTGGTAACAGTGGATGATTGTTGTTAACTGCACACAAGCTGAAAATAATGACAAAATGATCCTATTGAACATATTTGACATTAATTTTGAACAGCTTGAAAGATAAAATATGAAAGGTGAAAATAAACAATGACAAATTGTTTTAATCATTTACTACAAAATTTTGAAATATGTTACATTATTAAAATGTAAACTTACCCAATCAATATAATTAATAAATAATCATTTAATTATCTGCACTATCACCATGAAATAATCTTTTGATCCTTTATCCATGACTTGTAACTTTGCTTATTGAAGTTGTTAGTATGTAAGATAAGCAGTGGTTACTGTGTTCTAGTGAATTAAAAAAAAGGACATCTGATCTCAGTCTCGGAGTTTCCCCTAGTGTATTAATAGCCTGGCAGCCTGCCATGCTTTACTAGACCCCCACCAGGCTAAGTGTTGCTTGATTTTATTTTTAGAAAAATTAACAATTGGGGTGGGGGGAATCACTTCATTTTTTTTTTTATCTTAAGGCCAGATTGAAAGCATCTCCAGTGTTCTGAGAGTTTCACTTGAGGAGCAGATTTATTTCTAAAAGATTTATAGGTTTATAGTTTATGCATTTAAAGTTGGGAGTGGACCAATCACACAGCTGGCACCTCTGTGTGTTGACTCCTGCGCTGCTGTTGCCCTACGACATTGACCAATCACAGACGTTACATAAAAAAACAACTGCAAAGGGTTTACTGCAGGTGCACTGACAAGATGACAGCGAGTCATGGTTATTACTCGCTGTCATCTTGTCAATTCATCTGCAGTAATGAGTAATAACCACGACGCAGCCAAAGACATAACATATAGAACATCTACATATACAACTAACGCATATGCAGCGAACACATACAACATAGACATTATATCTAACATATATGTTAGATATTGTCTTTAGATATTGTCTTCCTCCTCTGCCTCATCTTCTTCACTTGTGGGCTTTGTCATTTACGTCAGGTCTTCGTCTGTTCTTTATGTACCGAACGGAAGCCTCGTTTAGGTCGAAGTGGCGCCCTACAGCCGCCTAGCTTTTCCCTTCCTTTAGCATGTCCAGGAGTTCAACCTTTTGAGCGATGGTTAGCATCTTCCTCTTGTGTTTGGGTGCAGCAGCAGGTGCTGAAGGTCCTGGATGTTTAGTCAACATGAGGCTTAAAATAAATCCATCTTTTTGAACGAAAAAAAAAAATCGCCAACACACTTCACAGTGTAGTAACACTACCGTATTAAAGCAAAAGCGATATGAAAACTACGGTGTAAGAACCAAGGCTGCGACCGACTCTCTTGGCCAATCAAGTCACAGAACAAACCACTTTGGTGTCCATTGACCCAATCAAGATAAGAAACAAAGTGGTCTGATTCATACAGTAGAATTTTGTCACAGAATTTAAAAAATGCAGTGCTGCAAATAAAAAATTTTAAAAATCCGCGAAACAGTGAGACTGCAGAAGATGAACCGCAATATGGCGAGGGACTACAGTACACATATGATTTATGCTTATTTTTGACACAAATGGAAACCCATATTTTTGTACCTTTCTGGAGTAAGATGATCTTCGGTATTGGGCTGAAATCCATCAGTCTGCGCTGATCGTCCATCTCTTCCTCGATCTTAACGTTGATTTCTGTCTGTTCATCCATCTCTTCCTCGATCTTAACGTTGATTTTTGTCTGGTCATCCATCTCTTCCTCGGACTTCACGTTGATTTCTGTCTGATCCTCCATCTCTTCCTCAATCTTGACGTTGATTTCTTTCAACTCTGTGAATGTTTCTTCAGCAGGAGTTACCTGCTCGTTTATAAACTCTCTCTTGAGGCTGAACTGAAGACATTTTTATTGCAAACACGGAAATATTTACATAAAACACCAAACCTGTTTTCAAACGACCTTCTAAGTGGAGCTAACGTTACTTCGTGTGCTCCGTAGCTTTCCGTGTGTTTCACTTTAGCTGTACCGAAGAAACTGTAAACGATGTTTAGTTCCCCCTTGAATTTTCCGCTTTGAGCCTCCTCTCAACATACAGTTTTATTAAATATTTTAGGACATTAAGGAAATGTTCATTTATTTCAGTGAGTGAATCACTCCCTGTGAATAATTACACACAATCAGATGTTTCCAAGCCTTTTATTTCTGTTAATTATGAGGATTTTCTGCAGCTAATGGAAACACAGCATTTATGATTAGAAACAGTGTCAGTTGTGGTTGAAACCATAGACATGAATACGTAGACGCCTCATAGAGCGGACTGGCCCGTTGCTGTGATACGTAACAGCGTCCGCCATATTGAATGTGGAATAAGTGCCAGTAAGCTAAATGGACCGAACTTCACAAAGTGCCGTTCTACAAAGTATTTTAAGTTAATACATTGACACATTTTCTCACACACACTAATATATTTGGTTATTTAAGAAATGACTAAAGACAGAGTTTCTAACTTTTGATGTGATTATTTAATTGTTTTGGGGGCATTTCTGAATAAAGAGCACAATGTTTTTATTTGATAGAAATGATTCTGATCATTTTTATATTAACATTGATGAACAGACACTTTTACAGTGTTTAAAGAACATATTTACATAATTCCATAATTTAATCTACATTTAACGTTTCAAGACAACAAATTATTTTCTTGTATTTATTTTTTATACATTATTGAGAAATGACTTTTGATCTATAAATCAGTCATTGTCAAACATTAAACTACATATTTTTCTTACTTTTTTTCCAGAGAATAAATATTTATTACAGTATGTCAACTCTGCTATTGACAGCAAAGAGTGAAAATAATTATGAGTAAATTATTTTTATTTCATTACATAAGCTACATTAATACAGTAATACTTCAGACTGAGATATTTAAAAATACACACAAAGTGAAAGAATAAAACATTTATTTATTATACTGGGAACGCTTGTCACAGGCAGGGCTTCAGTCTGCTGGTCACACTGGGAGAACTCAATGACTTCTGAGACGTCCTGGTTCACAGGCTAAAGCTAAGGAGAAAAGAGAAATTATCCAAAAGTGTAATAGAAAATACATACGATATGTTTCATATATGTTTCTTTCACATTCATAAAACGCCATTTTCAGCATGTTGGGCTCTGACTCGTAGCATCTTTATAGCTAAATACCGACATGGTGAAGCTGAGCTGGAAACAGACTGAAGAACAGCAGCTCCAGCTCTGATCCTGACTGACCTTTCCTCACTAAATCCTCTGGTTTTTAATTAACTTCGGTTTTTCATCAGCTCTCTCATTAGAAAACAGTGTGAGTATGGGGTTCCATTTGTGTCAAAAATAAGTAGAAGTCATATGTGCAGAT
>NW_015115724.1:35763-39314 GCF_001443285.1 Poecilia latipinna
TTATACTGGGAACACTGGTCACAGACAGTGGGAGAACTCAATGACTTCTGAGACGTCCTGGTTCACAGACTAAAGCCAAGAATAAAAAAGAAATTATCCACAAGTGTAATAGAAAATACATTTCCTTCACATAAAATGAAGAAAATATACCAATTAAGTCTTTCTCAACAAAAAAAGAAAAATAATATAGCTTTGTTATAAAAATAAAAAAAACACATACCTTGATATGTCTTGAAATGTCTTCAACTTCTGGCTACCTTCCCCAAGTGAGTCCAGAAGAAGATATTTTCTCTGTTTTGGATATATAATCTTGAAAGACAACAGCAAATATGATTTGTTTAACAGCCTTGTACTGCTGTAAAGGCACATGAATGTAAGGTACTTGATGTGAAGTTGTTGGGAACCTGGGTTTTTCTTTTCTTGTTGCCCGCTGCTTCCTTCGTCATCCACCAGATGGCGCCTGGAGGCTGCACCCCTGGAGAGTGCGGTTGTATGGGGTTCCATTTGTATCAAAAATAAGTAGAAGTCATATGTGCAGATGTGTCGTTACTACATGTCGTTGGTCTATGTTGCATGTAAATGATGCATATGTAGATGTTGCATATGTGTATGTTGCATATGCGTTCGCTGCATATGTGTTTGCTGAACATGTAGATGTTGCATATGTCTATGTTTTATATGTAGATGTTGCATTTGTCTAAGTTGCATATGCGTTCGCTGCATATGTGTTCGCTGCACATGTCTACGTTGCATATGTCTATGTTGCATATGCGTTCGCTGCATATGTGATGAACGTCGTTGGTCCATGCTGTTGGTTCATGTCGTTGGTCCTTGTCGTTGGTTCATGTCGTTGGTCCTTGTCGTTGGTCCGTGTTGCTATTGCCTGTTTTCTGCGCCATTAAAAAGTCCTGAAGTAGGTCATGTATGATCAAATTGTTTATTAGATATTACAAAAATGTTGGTCTTTCAATATCAGTGGTTTCAATAAAATTGTTTTCAAAATGTTAAGTTTTCTACCTCGTATTTTCTTTAGGCATTAGTCAGGGCAGCTAACGAGGTCAAGGGGTCCTGGCCCAGTGAAGGGGGCGCTAAATTTCTTTTTAAATCTGTGATATATCTTCATTTTAAGAAGAATTTTCACTGTTGGCATGTATTTGAACTTCTCTTTTATTTACTTCAGTGTACCTCACAGTTTTAAACAAATTCTGTAGTTTTCGGCGTACTTCTAAATCTGCTCCTTAGTCATCTACATATTCAGCAAACACATATGCAGCGAACGCATGTGCAACATCTACATCTGTCAACTTGGAATACAAATAAAACCAAAAATGGATTTTTGTACTTTCAAACACATTTGAATTTTAACATAGATTATCAATTGAATAAAACAAAAAAAAGGAAATAAAAAAAACTGAATATTGAAGACCCCTTGACGACGACTGTTAAATCGAACTGTCATTACATTTAATTAAAGAATATTACATTCACTTATAGAGATGCATACAACTTAGTAGCATAACTTTGTTTTTTAAAGTTAGGGTCCCCTGACTGGAACATGGTGAGCAAAATGGTAAATTTAACAATGCTTGAGGCAGACAATGTGTCCCCATAAATTATTAAAAATCTAGATACTCTAATCATTTGAGGAATCATTTCAGCTATACTTCATAAACGCTCTAAAGTGAAATAAAGTGAAATCTAATGTTGCATTTTTAATCTGTTTTGTAGATTTCTCTGTGTTCACTCAATCGGTTTCACAATAACAGCATTCATATGAGTACATTAGAGAAATTAGAGAACCAGTATTCAATACATTACATGTACCCAGGAAGAACAAAAAGCAAAGTTCTATTAGAAATCTTGGATAAATGTATGGTAGTCCAAATTATTACAAATTTCCAATACCTCCTAAATACCAAAAAATACATTTTTAAATAATAAATACCACATTGTCTTCAAATGAGTTCTTGAGAGATTTAAGCTTAATGTTGAGAAATTTGTTCTTTGTAGAACTCCATTGGAATTATCTTAACACTTGTTTTATGAATGTAAAGAAGTATCAGACTTATGGGATCAACTTTGTAACTTTCTGTCTTCTAAAACAATAAATGTTGATTTTTTTCCCTTACAAAACATTCATTTTGGCTTTTCCTTAAAAAAATATTGAATATTTACTTAATGTCCTGATTATTTAAACAAAATATTCTATCCATAAATGTTGATATACAAAAATCTCCCTCTCATTCACTGCTCTAAAAACTATTAATAAAAGATGTCTGAAAAAATGAAGAATTTAAACGCATTAAAATTGTATGAGTTAATGGAAAATGATAGGTATTTTTCTCAAACCTACATAAAAGAACCACAGACAACGTATATGAATTTTATGACCAAGCTTTTGCAAAAGGAGAAGACTCCGCCAACTGCTCCTCCGAGCCGTTCACAGAGCGTTCTGATCTGCCTCCGCGTGAGCCCCTGTTTTATTGTCAAAGCAGAACAGCCAGGAAAAACAACAAAGGTCGTAAAACATTTAACCCAAACAACCAGCAAACCAGTTCCAGATGTGATATCTGATCTACGGTCTGAGCCCGGTTCAACTCTAGGTCAAACTGTCAACAAAGAAGAAGAAAGATAAACATAAGACAAAATACGACTGTTAGGAGGCATTCTGGTTGATAAGGATTTAAGGTCTGGGAAACACAGAGTTAACTGTCTCACATGAAGATGAACAGACAGTCGTGACCTCCAGGTCCGTTCATACACACATTAAAAAGAGAACACTTTAAACTGAAAGTACCAAAAATCTCTATCAGAATATTTTTAATTATTAGCCCAATAACATGTTTCTTATTAATTTAACAATTTTATTGTAATATTTAAGTACTTTCCCCCTTTTTGTTAATTATATTTATTAATTATTCTTTAATGATTTTAGTATTTTCTTGAGCCTTTATAACAATATTGATTTGTAAACAGTAGGAGCAGTGATTTATTTTTTGTTTGTTGTTGACATGTGAGTTTGTCATTGTCATTCTTGTAGTCAGTTAAAAAAAGTGTTGATTTACCTAACCACTGTCATGCTCCACCCAAATGACGGTACGTAATCGATCTCAACTAATAGCTTAACTTTGCTCTTCAGATATCCATTGCTGCATAATTTAAGTTTTCATTTGTCATCCCAGTACATGAAAAAATAAATAAATATTACGAATATAATTATCACGTCGCCATTTTGAAGCAGCAGCAGTTGTTGGCATTGTCGTCTTCTTCTTTTACTTTTTAGTTTCGGTTTTAAAGTCACTTTTTGCGCATTACCTCCACCTATTGGTGATATGGACATTCTAAGGCCCCTACTAACGAGTCCTCCAAAGATTAATCGCAAAATAAACTGGATTTTTATTTTGAAGAAATTTTAATGTAGCGTGAGAGGATTAGAGTCTTCATATATGTAATACACAAAAACACTATATATATTGTTGAGAAAATAAATTTAAAATAAGCTAGTTTTAAAACTTAACATGTCTTGATTCAAATGCCCTAATTGTGGTTTT